>NW_010185133.1:0-345 GCF_000695765.1 Mesitornis unicolor | reverse complement strand
TGCACCCCCCCCCAGCCGTTAATTCCGCCATCAACCTTTCCTATTATAAGATGCTTAGGAAATCATTGCCTCCCCACTTTACAGAAGTTAGTTTAAGTGAATACCTATACACTTAGGGCCAAAAAAGCAGCAAACAACAGAAAATGATAATGAAAAAATGGCACTGGGAATAGCACTCATCAGCAGAAGCTGAGGTACAAGAACACCATGTAATTTTGACAGCACTGTGTATTTTTCATTTCTTTCAAAAATGTTCATGTCAACAGCAGTTTTCTCTGTCAAAGGAAAGTATGTGTCATCACAGCCTCTAGTAGAAATATCTTTTTATATGTGTGTATATATATA
>NW_010185132.1:43360-44539 GCF_000695765.1 Mesitornis unicolor | reverse complement strand
GCAACGCTACAGGCTTGGGGAAGGGTGGCTGCAGAGCTGGAAAAGGGTCTCCTTCCATCCTCTGCCAGAGCCCCCAGTGCTCCTTTCTCCACTAATTGGAGCTCAGAGTGTACAAACTGCCTTTCCCTTTCCAGAACATGAACCTTTCCTTTCCTTCCAGTGTTTCTTTTATGCATTATCATTTTAGTAGGCCCTATTGTACTGGAAATCTGTTTGCCACATGTTAGCTGGAGCTCATCTGCTAAGATCCTTGATTAAATATTCATGGAGAGGTAGCTATTAAACGAGGGGCGAGAACTCAGGTTACACAGTGGGGATGAGAAAGGTGTACTGGCAGAGACAGCCGACTCAATATCAAGTTAAAAACCCCCGTGGATGACTTACCCCACATAAGGTTCGGGCATGGAGAGGTAGGAAAAAGTCCCAAACACTTTGTGCATTAATTACATCGCTGTCATCGGTAAAGGGGCATATTGGGCAGCATGGCGGCGTTACATGCACCACTGGCAGCAGGGGAAGACCTGCATGAGCTTCTGGCCATTAAAGAAGCAAGAGAGACTTTCCAAATGGGTCGAGCATCTAATGAGGAAAGAAAAATGAGGTGTCCTTGCAGGGCATGTATCCATGCACAGGGCAAGGAGATGGGTTGGATAGGGAACCACATCAAACCTGCTACTTGGGTCCAAAAGAGCAACTCGAGCGCTGCTGTGGGGAGGAGGTGATGCTTGAGCACGGCAGGGTGGAGAGCTGCATGGCTGTGGACAGGACAGTGCCCTGCACTTGTGCAGGAGGAGGTTGGGGACAGACCACCCAGCAGCTCTCTCCATCGCCTCCTCCCTGGCCATTAACTCCCACAACCTGAGGGCAGGAGCAATAAGGGCAAAAGGACAAGGGAGCAGAAGTCAGTCTGGGGTGTCGGGTAACCGGTTACCTGAGCTCTGCCTAAAGGTAACTTCCTCATGAATAGTCCACCAGCACTCATCCGAACACCAAGATGCGAAGCTGGTGAATTATGCAGGGCAATGAGCAGATGGCATCGCTGCTGTAACATGAGCAGCCGCACTACACAAAACGCAAAGCCCAGCAATTAACCTTTTCCAAGGTTTCCTCTTGTCTCAGGGATTAAACCTCCTCCAACCCCCCTGCGCTCCACTCCTACCTGAGAGAAAAGAGTAATCC
>NW_010185132.1:42623-43329 GCF_000695765.1 Mesitornis unicolor | reverse complement strand
GGGAAAGAGGCTTTGATACCTCCAGTAGCCCTGTGAGGCTCTCACACGAGCTCCCAACCCTCCACCCAAATACCAGCAAGGCTGAAGAGAGCGCAGGAGGAGCGAGAGCTCAGTGCTGCGTGTGGCCATCACCGTTCCCCGCTGCAGCAGCCTCTGGTTTTGTACCGGTTCCCTGCACCTCCTACCACACCATCAAGTCCTGGGACATCCGTGCAATTCTGCGTGTTTGTCCACAGCGCTGCTCTCACACCAAGAGTCATTTTCTGTCCCACTTGTACCTGCTGGCTGGGGACAGCGGGGATGCTCAAGTGACTGATAGTGGGATCAGCATAGAGCCACTGCTGCTGCAGACTGCTCCTGCAGGCAATGCAACACCACGGCTCAGGGGCTTTCACTGCCCTGAATCCTTGCCATCCTGGTATTTCACTTTGAGATGAATCTATGGCTCCAGCAGATGCCTGGAATCTGTTTGAGATTCAGTTCTTATTTACATCCCCAAGCTTCAGCATTTTTCTCTTTCCAAAGTCTGTCCTGGAGCCTGGGCCAGGGTTGATTTATGAAAGACAAACAAAAGGAGAATAAATCATTTTTTAAATGAAGAGAGCAAATTGATCTTTTCCTCTCAGAGTGAGAAAGATCCCACTATTCCCAATAAAAATGGTCTATGACCATAATTACTGGGTTAGGAGGGTGGACAAAAGAGAAG
>NW_010185132.1:36283-42592 GCF_000695765.1 Mesitornis unicolor | reverse complement strand
GGAAAGAGCAACCCTCCACACCGGAGTGCAGGTGAGGGTATTTGGTTGTGAACCTCTTCTCCTCTGGGCCCAGACTTGCACCTCATGGAAACTGGCAACACATTCAGAGAGCTTTGAACCTTCACCCTGCTCTCAGTAAATAAGCAAAGTGGATTTCAACCTTCGAAAAGCAACTTTAAAGAGGGTTTGGGTGGGCTAAAGACAGGGGAAAACTGGAGCACGCTCCCTTCCACTCCCCCTGGGCTCCACCTTGGTGACCACACAGTGCAATGGGGATGAAAAACATGAGCATGGGCAACGATTTACTATTTAGAGGAAAAAAAATATGTATCGCATGCCAGGCGTTCACCTTGGTGTGTGACAAAAGCTATTATTTTAACTATGATACTTAATCCTCTTCATAATTAAACTGATTAATTCACAACAATGGAGTCTATATTGCCTAATACTTTTAATTAACAAAGTGTTGTACATATACTGGCAAAGCATTACTGGCATGCTTCCTATGCAATACACTTAATTCTGTAATAAATTATTAGCACAAATGACTAAGATACATTGCACCCTGGAAGAGACTGTCAAGAGAGAAGGACTTCAGACCCTCGGTCTCTGGCTGGACCATCATGGAGTAGAAAAGATGCCAGACCCTTTCCTCACTTTCTGTGGTGCTCTGCAGTCAGGACAGTGCCTGTCGCTCCTGGGGACACTGGTGCCTTCACAAATGGCAGTTCTGCTCCAGACCTCAGAGAAAGCCAAGACACTTCATTGCTTTCCAGGGATCCTGCCTAGAGAAATACCAGGATGACATTCCTTTATCTAAAGAGTGCAAGAGAGAAGTGTCCCTAAAAGGTGGCTACTTTGTGCCACTGGACCTGGAGGCCTTGCTTGTAGGTTGCCAGCTGGCATCCTAATCTGATTGATTCATGCATGGGGATTTTGCCTGCACCAGTTTTTAAGATCTGCACTGTTGCTGCTAAACAGGATCTGCTTCAGAGGAGCAATGCAAGGTAGAAAAACAAGCCTGTGAAATCAGTGCACCAAGGTCACAGAGGAATGAAAGTTAGTTTTTACAGTTAACATGAAGTTTAATGCAAAATAATCACTTGGCTTCTTAAGGTGTCTGGGGAAGACTTCAGGAAGGTAAACACTGTGTGCAAGTACAGCAATGCTGACAGCTACAGCATCCCCAGAAAGGGCTGAGTACAGAGCCAGCTCTGCTCCTGCTAGTCCAGCATGCGGCAACTCAAACTTGGGGTCAGCAGTCAAGGTATGGAGACCCCAGGAAGGAAAACAGTGGTTTACCAGGTGAAGAAAGCACCTGAAATGGAACCAGCCACCAGTGTAGCAGGACTTAGCCCTTGGGGCATGCTTCAGGGCAGAAGGATACATCTCTGCCAGCAGTTGCTCCCATAATAAGTCAGTTTAGAGCCTCCAGAGGAGTTTTCCCTGGGTGGGTGTGCTGGAGCATCTGTCGTGTCCAACGGTGCTCACACAGCAGAGCAGCCCGTGCCTGCGCACGTCTGCCTGCCGAGCAGTGAGGTTAGAGGTGACCGATGCTTTCATGAATGGTCATTAGGTCTGAGGAGGAAACTGTGTCTTGTAAAGTCAGGATATGAAGGTTAATGAAAGAGTTCTATATTCTCCCAGGTTTCTTACAAATTTGTTAAGAGACAAATACCCTGGGGCCACATGCAAAGCAAAATTAATTCCTGCAACTTTTATTGGATCACAGTTGAAGAACCTCGCGGTCAGAGGTCATCAGTGTTGCTTTAAGACACAATCACCAGGGTCAAGCTAATTAGCACCAGGGATCACACCACAGGCTTTTCCCTTTTCTCTTTGTTTCCGAGTCCTCTCTGACCCCCGATCAGAGCCTCCTGTGACCACTTGTCTCCAGTTATCCAGCTCACAGACCTCAGCTCAGACACTCAGCTGAAGAAACCGTCAGGTTCCTTCCTCTTTCAGTT
Organism: Mesitornis unicolor; assembly: GCF_000695765.1. Classification (NCBI taxonomy): domain Eukaryota; kingdom Metazoa; phylum Chordata; class Aves; order Mesitornithiformes; family Mesitornithidae; genus Mesitornis; species Mesitornis unicolor. The sequence goes on along the minus strand of NW_010185132.1, from coordinate 40,625 downwards.
CGATTTGCAACCTGACAGAAGACAACCTACAGCAAACACAACTGTATCCCTCTGCAAATGGTGCGATCTGTGCCTGCATTTCAGCACAGCATGAAAGAAAAGGGATGTGGAGAGCTGGGAAGGAGAAAGATTGCCCTGAATCAGAGTTGTAGTGTGGCACGCCATTTCTCCATAGCAGTCCTCATATACACTTATATCAAACATTATCTATATTGAATTGACGTTAAAGGATTGTGTTGAATGTTTAGAGATCAAGAGACTAGGACCTGAGCGCTATACATTGCCTTGTGCTTTTTCTGGCTGTGCTCACTGGTCACCAACCTGGGAAAGCAGAGCCTCAGGGACCAGCAAGGGGCTTCCCTGAGCACTAGGGAGGTGTCTGGAAGACAACAGGAATGCACCCTTGCTTATCTGTTGCATTTGTTTTGGTGCTTTTATTTACGGGCTCTCACACACTGCTTCTGTTTGCTGAAGAGACTCAACCAGAACTGGCAATGGTGGTAAAAGCCCTACAGGAACTGCAGACAAAGGGTGTTCAGCAACACCCAGGTGCATGTAAAAGTGGATTCCTTGCCCATGTTTTTGCTGTGATGGCCCTGCAGAAGCCATGGCCATGCTACACAGAGATGTTTTTTGCTCATCAGCCCAGGACCAAGCACATCTCCCTCCTGTCCCCAGGCAATGCAGGCCAGCACCATTTCTCCTTTGGCAGATCTGAGCCCATTGTGCTTGGTCAGCACATCACAATGATGAGTTTCATGCAAAAGCTGAGCTTAGCCCCAGTCTCATAAATATGTTATGCATTACATCAAATTAATGTAAATTATTACAGTGACTAAATAATGGCTCTGCCATCAAATAAGGGAATAATCATAAGCAAGCCTGCAACTTCCCAAGGTCCAACTGAATTAACACTTTCCCCTGACTCCACTGGACCTGCTGGGAGAGCTGGGTACCAGCTTTGACTGCAGGAGCTGAGTCTGCCTGATCCAATGCTCTTATCACCACTCATGAATGTCTGGGCAACACCAGAGCGATCACAGTAACTGCAACTGCCTACCAACAAGACCAATATTTCTCCTTCCAGTCACAGGGTAAAAGACTTTCTTCTCCCTGCATCTCCTGCTGGGCTCCACTGCCTCAATGGGAGACACTTTGAGAGGACGGCAAGATCCCAAACTGCTACAGATTAACTCAACAAGGTGGGAAAAGTGACCAGATATTCGTTGCATCGAGGAAAGATGTGGACGGAGCAGTGGAAAAAGAAAAAATACAGTACAGCTGTGCTGTGGTACCTGCCCAAAGAGGCCAGCATTTCCCCTGACTGCCATGCTCAGGAGCACAGGGATATATCCTTTATTTCCCAGTCTCCAAGGCACAAAGCCAGTTTGAGCTGGCCACTTACCTCCCAGGGAGGCATAGCCAGAAGGTGCTGACCCCAGCACCACCCATTTCACACTCCTGTCTCCCCTTCAGCGTGTGAAATATGCATGCCCTGGTGGACACAGAGCTCAGGGTGGGCACAGAGCATCACCTGGCAAGGCAAGCACAGAAATGTATCCCTGTCTCACAGGCAGATTTACTGTGTGCTTTTGGGGGGTTATGGTCCAGGCAAGGAGCTCATGCTCATCAAAAATGCCTGCAAGCACCTGTGCTGCTGAGACCTGGAGGGACCCTGGTGTGTTTTTCAAGGCAGAAGTGATCATCAATGTTTGCAATAATTCCTGGGCTCAGATTAAATGAAATAAAGGCACAAGTTCAGAGCAATAAATAAATAGTCCTCCCCCTGCCTCAACGTGCTTCTCAGGGATTCATTCGCAAGCTTTCCTGCATCCTGTTCCTCCTTGGCTTGCTCGTGCCCAGCTCCTCGTGGTACCCATTTTACCTTGGCAGAGCAGACCACAAATCATAGTGACACACCAATCAAGAGATTCAGGAATTTTTACACCAGCCTGCCTCTTGAAAGATGAGTCACCTTCTGCACCACGTTCCTGGGCATCCAGATAAATCTGTCACAAACTTCGCCTTCCCTCAAGGTGCAAAATTCTTTCCCTTTTTCAGCAGAGCCATATTTCCTCTCTTTAAGCTCTTCTTTCTTGCCCCAACACACGCTTCTCAGCCATCTCAGTATATTTCTCCCTTTGTTCCTGTTTCACTGACAACTTCATCCTAATAGTCTCCTCAAAGGAATGATGAATGCATAAGCTGCATATTGATCACCGCAGTGATTGATTACTGGATCTCTTTGACAGATGAGCCTACTAAGGTAGTTGCCAATATGGAGGTATGGATGGCAGGGCCCCCTTGTACAACAGTCTAATGGTATCTGACCTGATAGGGCAGAAAGGCAACTCCCTCATTTCAGCCGGAAGAAAGGCCTCTTTATACTCTTTATAAAATAATTCATAGGAAACTTAAAACACTCAGACACAGAGAGATTGCAAATGGGGAAATATGATGGATTATGGGTTGAAAGGAGCCGACTTCTGGAAGCTAAATTGATCCCCAGGAAAATGTTTTTGTCTGCCGTGAAAAATGGGCAATATCTCAGCAGCTCTGGAGGGCTATAATCTGGAAAATAATTTGCTTTTGATTTCCTCTAGTTTCATGCAGGTATTTTTTTTTTCTGAAGTTGGTTCCTCGCAGGCTTTGTTGCTCGGCTGGGAGAATCAGTGATGAAACAGGCAAGGGATTAGCAATGCCGGCAAATACGAGCTGATCCTTACTTATGGTTACAAAGCCCTCACCCCACCCATTGTCACTTATTCCACGGGAGATGTTACATCCCCTGCGAGATGTACTCTGCCAACCAAAAAAAGAAAAGTCAAGCGCATAACTGAACATGAGTGCCTATGTGAGAAGTTAGAGACTCTCCAGCCACCATCCTGCAATCAACTGATGCATGTGAGTGTTACACACACTTATTTTCTAAATGTTTCCCGATTGCCCATGTACCTCACTAACAAAGACGAAGACAGTGCACAAGGATTGCTCTGTCTCCTTACACAGAGACAAAACCTCCACGTGTGGCCCTGTGAAATAGGAGTAACAGCACTTCACCTGCTGAGCAGTCCAGTGCAGAGCTCTGGCTCCCACTCAAAATTACAAAGGAACAGGGCAAAACAAAGAGCAAACTGACTTATACTCAATGTGCTTAATGACTGTTAAATGGTCATGGTGCACAGCTCCACCCCCCTTTTCAGATAGGGAAACTGAGGCATGGAAAAATACCGAGTAACCTCAGATCTCAAGAGCTTGAGCGGGACCGGCTCTGGGAAAGGAACAGGGCAAAACAAAGAGCAAACTGACTTATACTCAATGTGCTTAATGACTGTTAAATGGTCATTGTGCACAGCTCCACCCCCCTTTGCAGATAGGGAAACTGAGGCATGGAAAAATGCCGAGTAACCTCGGTATTCCTTCCAAGAGCTTGGGCAGGACGGGCTCTGGGGTCCCAGAGCCAGCTGAAGTCAAAGCTGGGGTCAAAACTGACTTTTCTGTTTACTGCTTCTGAACTCTAGTCTCAAAGGTGTGCTGTCTCCCTGGGCTAGGGGCTGGCAAGTGAAAACACATAGGATCAGTCAGTAAAATGCACTTAAAAGTATCAGAAATGCATCAGAAAAGGAGTTTCTCTTGCTCTCATTTTTTAATCAGCTTCCCACTTCTACTGCTAATAATGAGAAATGTTTTTCTGGCAACAAGTAGAAGAGTTTTCTCCGAGTTCAAAGGGCTAAGAATAAAATTTATAGAGAAATAGTTACAGCCTCTCGGTGCCTGGAAATTCCTTGGCAGTAGGCTTTTGCTTCAGAGAAATATTGAATCAATGGTGTGCTAACAGCTCAGGAGCCTATTACAATAACATGCATACCCCAAGTCCAGACAATCAATAACTCCACAGGATGCAGCCACCAGAAAACAACAACAAATTAGTTAGATTTCCATAGACTCTACATCTGGTGAGTAATAATCAGTAAGTAGAAATGAACCTAGCCTGGAGAGACTACTGAACCAAATGGAGATCTTTTATTCATGGCTTCAACTACCACATTCACCGAGTAGGCCATTTGTGGAGGGTTTAAACCCTGTAAATATACATGTGCATGCTTGACTTTCCACATATTCCTACTGAGCGCAGATATTTTATTGTTAGCAGGACTTTTGTTTGCAGAGGTTTTGCCGTATAAGCCAGTATAGAGGTCCAGTAATGAAAGACTGTCAGGCTTAAATTTAACGTATTTTGTTATGTGCACATCCTTACTTTGAGGTACAGCTGAAGATGCCCTCTGCCTTGCAGTAAATACAGTCCAGAGGTCAAATCTTTCTCAGTTTACATATTCCTGCT
>NW_010185132.1:28593-36252 GCF_000695765.1 Mesitornis unicolor | reverse complement strand
CTGCTGGCTTATATTCTTCGAAGTCAGACAGATTTGACTTCTTGCTGTATAAAACACTTTGAGAATAAGAGCTCTCAGAAGAACAGAACCACAAATCATGAGCCCTAAGTACTACAGTTTTAAGGCTACATCCGTGCTATCTATACAGCCAAACTGCTGTTTCATTGGAGAGACAGAAGTTTATTTTTCCTCCCTCTAGAATAAAGAGCATTTTCATTTCTCTTTAATCATAGAAACCTATCAAAAGGTGATTAGCTCCTTATTGCTAGAGCTTCCATTAATTAAATGATAAAGAAAAGCTTGCAAAAGCACAGGTGACATCCACACATCTCAAATGAATTCATTTGGGCCACGGTTGTGGCTGTTCTGCCCCTCACAGTTTTGTGTCTCAGCAGCGGTCTCACATCTCACCTAATACCTTTACAGAAAGGGAAGGGGCACAAATGATGAACTAAATTACGCTTGGCTAAATTCAAAGCAGCTCAACTTATTCACCCTAGTGTAAAATTAGATCAGGAAGTAGCCCTAGAGTATTAGAATTTTAAATGTTTTTCGCACTCATTTGGAAGGCAATTTCTGAGGAGCCAGATTTCACAAGCCAGTAGCTGATTTTATCTGCTCAGGTATTAAAGTCTCCCATTCTTGACAGATTTTAAGGAGCCTTTTTCTGAATACAAGGTTTTATTTAGTAGTAATTCTTCCTTTAGAGCTCAATCCACTCAGATCTCTATAGCTCAGAGCTTCTATAGGATATTTCTATAAACTAACACAACTTACACCTGCCAGCAACATCTAGGGTATGACCCTAGAGTCTCTGCCCAGCAGGCAGCTTGGCTCTGCTTGGTAGGAAGAGGTTTGGTGGGCAGGTCTAATAAACCACTTGGTACAGAATTAATTAGGAATTTTACTAGCTGGGAAGTGACTTTGCATCTGAACGTTATGCCTGCTTGGATTTGCATTGCTAGCTGAAACACAAATACCAAATAGGACATGTTATAGACATGTATTAACTTACTGCTTTTAGTAAAGTCTAAATGCCTACTGCAGACACTCTGGAGAAAGGACGTCTGCATTAGAAGTGGCCTTCTTCAACAGCAGAGATTGTTCATAGCTTATGATATTTGTCATAACAGCTTTTAATTACATGGTCCTCATTCTGACTGGATCCAGTGAGCGGCTACTGCTGCAGATGACACCAACCAGAGCACTGAGTGCATAAATATCCGTGTATTTATTTTGATTTCACGATCATAACTTAATTTGTCATTTATAAGAAACATACATTTCTAAAAGAAATAAGAATCCCTACATTGACCCAAAACTTGCGCAGATTTCACACCCATCCCTGCAGCACACTGATCTGAGCTAAGAACAGGCAAGAAGGAAGGATTATCTCAAATGAAGATATTAAAGATAAGGCTGTGCCTATCAGAAGAACATACATTAAGTGGCTCCAAGAACATATGTACCCATGAGGGTGTTGGGGAGGGTCCAAAATCGTGAATTCCATTTCAGAGAGACATTTTCATATGCATATGGGGAAGCATTCAGCAGTGTCACGAAGTGATCTATGTCTAGTGCCGTCGGCACAGTCCGGGCACAAGCACCACGGTGAACTTACACACTCGCACATGTGGAACTATTTTTCATGGAACTGATGAATTCTGCAGTGACGTTCATAGCAGTAGGACACATTATAGTGGCAATATATGACTATCAGTAACACCTACAAGCCTTTAATATTCCACAGCTGAACTGTGGAAACAGAAGAAAGTTGCTTGTAAATGCCGAATTCACGGTTTAACTGGGTTGTCTGTCAAAATAACTCTTGGATGTGAAACTTCAAGCAGGAAGCCCAAAAATCAGAAAAATGTGAGGAACTTCTTGATTAATGTTAAAAGCATTTTAGAGGAGAAAACCAGCAGAATAATTTTCTGCTTTCATGCTCATCACTGAGAGTTTCAATTAGCTCTGTGTGTACAGCTATCTAATCACAGGCTTTCCTGCAGTCTTAGAAACTCCTTTATCTGAACAGTAAATATCGTAGTTTCAAAAGCAACAGAGCTTTGTGGGCACAAAATAGCAAAATGGATTCTGCCCTTCATTTTCTCACTATAGGAAATGTTTCCTGCTTATTTCTATTTCATAGTTCATTTGTTTGGATGGGAGTGCTGGTTAACTGTGCTGTGCTTCAGGATCCGCAGCTGCACTCCCTGTTTCTGTCCTTATGGCTACAGATAAAGTTACTCTCGGAGCATCCAGTCACTCACAGGTATGGATGCAGGCCCTCAAACGTACTCCTCTGAACAAGCACGCAAGTTAGTTGGTGGCAGAATCATGGACTTCGAACAGGAGTGAACACAACAAAAGAGTTGCAACATGAAAAACATACTGAAAAAGTGAGCCTTGTGTGTTACATGAAGGGTTTGTCCACTCCTGCCCCACTTCAGCTGCAAGCCTGCTGCAGAACCAATGCGACTCGTAGCCACAGAGTTCAGACTTTGCCTGTTTCTTCCTATATTTGTACTGCACCGTGCTGTCATCATGCAAACCACGAGCCATATCTGCAGAAGCACCAGCACAACACAAGTGATCCCCTGCTCAAGGGAGCTCCCTCTCCCCAAAAACACAGTGACCCAACACTACACATTGTGGTTTGCATTCCTGTCATTTGAGTCGCCTGATAGTTCAGTGCATGAGACATCGTCCAAGGTTTGGCAGGAAGTTGTGCTAATGGCAGACTCTCATAGGAGGCACTTGATTATATTAGACAGATAATTATTGATCCAGCTATAGTTTATCCTTGCTGCCTAATTTCAATAAACAGCAGCTTGGGAGAATTAGCAAGGGATTCTGTTCCCCCTCCCCCTGCTTCTTCAGGATTTGTCAGAAACAAGATGATTTATGTGTATTCCGGTAAGATTCTCGTTTGTTGGCAGGCTGCAGGGATTGTTTGGGGTTGGAAGTACTAAGCTTTTATATTTAAATGCTTCCATGAGAGTATTCATGGGTCTCACTGCCTTGCATTGTAATATCTGAATAATAACTGTGACTTATGCAAACCAGTTTTCAGCTGTTCGCTGTGATCAATTTTTCATTTTAAGCAACTCCCTGCCATCCCAGGGTAAAAAAAAACAACAATCTGATAGGCAAGAAGAGTGAGATCGAAGGAAGGCAGTAATACTCTTCCCTTTTTAAATAATGCACAACTCATTTCTGGAACACTTCCAAATATGTTGCTTTCTATTAGGCACAGATAATATTCTGAAGATGCTCCCCCCTCCTTTCAGGTGAGGCTTTTGGAATAACAAAGCACAAGAACTGCATGGTAGAGCACGACCAAGGCCTGGCTGGGCAAATGTCCACAAAAAAGAGACAGGACTAAAAAAGCTCTGTATTTGCCATAAAGGCAAGTGGGGGAATTATTTCCCGGTGCTGGTGGAGCAGCTACTTGGACAGCTACAGGACAGTGGTTGCTGTTGAACTGGGAAAGGATTAGGAAAATAGTTGCTCCCTGACAATATTCAAGTAGACCAAGTCTATTACTGAGGAAAGGCTCTCCTGCTACCAGGAAATGGGATGCTTAACTAGATCAATTCACTTGATAAATGTGAGCATCCCAGACAATTTCACCTGAGCATGAGCCCTTTGGTCGTTCTCCCAGGCTGATTTCACTGGTGTGCAATGGATGTCTCTGGATTTCACTCACTTGATAAATAACTTCTGTTCCTTCAGGGAACACTTCAGTGTCTTTTCTCTTTTTTAATGAAAATCTCCCACTTGGGATGTGAAAGAAAATTCTTACTACTAATATATAGACCTCTGCACTAATGCTGGTTTAAAAAGTTTTAAAAACATCCTGGTTTTATTTCTAGTTCCTGCCTCATTTGGGGGTCCAAGTTGCTGGAAGACGGCTAGGGACATAGCTCTCTCTTACTGGTACAATTTGGAAGCTTGCTGTGTAACAAACACTTCATTAAGCATCAGATTAATGCATTATGACACAATTTACAGATGAGCTCTTGGAAATGCTCTGCTCACTTCCATGCCTGGGCTTCCCAGTGGGAACCCAATTACTGCTCACGGTTTTCTCAAGGCTGGTTAGATCGACGTGTTGATATTTTGCTATGCCCAAGAGTCACAGTAGCCAAAAATCTTTCCTTAGCTACCAGATACAAATATCACATAGAAAATTACTTTCATGTGTATCCGTGGAAAATCCCCGAATCAGCAATATCCATGTCCTACCAGTCCGAGGTGTTTCGTGAAGCTCTCCGCAGCTAAGAGGAGCCTGGACTTCCTGCAGGCATCAGCAAAGAGGCCTTTTGTCCAGCAAAATACCAGATAGATTCTACACTCAGCATACAATATTTCATGTTGTCACTTGATTAGTTACTTTACTTTCAAGAAAGGTTTCAGGACAACCCTTTTATTGCATTAACCTTTAAAAACAGAAAACAAAAAACCCCAAACCAACCTTCTCTTCCCATCTTAATTTCAAGAGCTCCTTGAAGTTCTGAGTCATAGACCTTATTATAAATTGTAGATTTTGTCTAAAAAAGGTGAGAGAAGGATTTGCTGAAGCTGAGAATCCCAAAATAAGCTGTAAAGCTGGGCTGGCACAGCCTGCCCGTTTCCTTTGACCTCCCACAAACATCACCACAGCCCATGGGAGTGAACCCAGCAGCAAATCACCAGCACAGCACTGTCAGAGAAAACCTAACAGGTTCAGTCAAGAGTTATTGGAACAAGACGGTTTTCACAAAATATTGAGGCTTTTTTAGAAAAGATCCTGTGCTATTTTTCACTGTCCTGCAGTACAAGGATCTAGAATCTCCTTTGCTGAATATTTAGTGAACAGCATCTGCAGCATCTTAATTACAGTAGCTGTTCTCATCTTAATCTCTTGCTTCAGAATAAGGTTAAGTGTAATCTGTCCTAGATTCTTATACAGATGGTTCATTTCTTAAATACTTGAGAAGAGTTTAGTCGATCTTTAATTCCTTAATCTGGGAAACAAGACCAACCAACCTTATTTCAAGTGGTATTTTACCAGACTTTACAAGAAAAATGTAACACATACACCCCCTCCCCCCTTCAGGAGCCGATTTCTTTTCAATATTTTTTTCATTTTTTCATTCCAGTGAAAGTCGCTAAAGGCAAGAACATCCACACATGATTCTTCCCATTACCCAAATTACTACACAGCATTATGGTTAAAGACCATCTGAATGACAGAAGAAGATAGCAAGTAACTTTTCCTTCAGTTAAAATATAGCAGTTTCTAAACAGTTCAATAATATATTCAGTAGCAGCTTTTTTTTTTTTTAATCTGCAGCCAGATTGCTGGCATCACCAGAAAACACAAATCCTGATTGGACATAGATTTCCTTTCTGCAGGAAAACTGCACCTAACCAATTATGATTCTAGCAAGGAACAAATTAAGACACATAATAGCAGTTTTCAATTAGGTTCACGTTGAAACACAGTGTGATTACAGCTGTGAAAATTGCCAACATAAAATTTTAAAACAAAATTTTATTTTGTAACTGTTTATCTGTGTCTTGAATCAAACTTCTTGACCTTCATGCAGTTATAAACAAAAAACCTCAGACTAAAGGAATAAAAACCATAAGGGTTTGGACTATAATTTTTCTTGTCTCATTCAACTTCCCTTTATAACCTGAGTTTCTCTCTTTTTCTCAGTACTGGACCAAGGGAATCCCAGCTGATGTGAGGGTACAGTTACGCTGGCAGCTCCACAAACCATGAGAAGTGATGCCTGCCCCAAAAAGCAGCCAGAGGATGTTGTTTCCACCTCAGTTGTTAAATGAGAAACCACAGCCCCAAAATCCTGTGGCAGCATCAGCCCAGGGCCCAGCATCTTGAGTCTCAGCCCATAGACCAGCACACAGCCATTCTTTTCAGAGGAATAACTGTGCGTTCACTTTTTTAAGCTAATAATCACTTCACCAATTTAATTCCCCAGCTCTTGGCTTGCACGTATGATTTCAAGCCTTGCATTCAGTAAGACCCTAAAGGGAGTTCAAGAAATGAGCTCCCCAATACAGTCGCTTCTCTTCACGAACTCTTTCAGGAGAGGCTCTGCCTATTCTGACCTTTGACAAGCCTCCAGGGAGGGCATTTTGACACCCTTTCTAGCAATCCTAGTAGCTTCACGCAAGAATAATTCAGGTGTTTAATTTCCCCTGACGAAACCAATGTTTGTTTTCCAGACATTTTAAAAAATAACTGTGATGATGCTTCTAACACTGCTCTGTGTTAAAAGCAGCGGGCTCTGGAGAGCCCTTGAGATGTTCCTATTAAATGCAATGGTCACAGGTTTCTACAGTATGCCAAATTGGCTCATGGCACAGGCATGCCAGCTGCTACAGGCACAGCCAGGTCTCCCGTCCACCAGTGGGATGTGATTGCACAGGTTCTTCAGGGAAAACTTGTGACAGAGATGACAATGAGGGGGTCTGACCAGACAGAAATAATTCCATGATAAAGAAAAATGGATGAACCCCTTGTAGGCCAGCAGCAGTCCAGACCCCAACCCAAGTGATGCTGTTCAGTGTGCACCAAGACAGTGCAGGTGTAACTACATTTACACACCTCCTCCAGCCCTTCTTCTGTGTGTTCCCTCTTTTGTGTGACAGCCCACAGCAGATTGGGAAAGCTTCTCTACACGTGGGAGAGTAGGTGACTGAAGGCACACTAGAGGTACAGTCACTCCATCCTGTGCTTTTGAGCACTGTCCATAAAACATGCATGTTGCTGAATGACTCGGGTTTGAGAAAGATTAGCTACCTGCTTTCTGTAAATGCCATCTCAGTCGTTACAAATACATTTGAGAATGGGGATGTCATTGAGAAGGATTCATTCTGGGGATGTAAATGCCTGCCAGCATGCAGAGGCAGACTCTGAGGTCTCTTCGTTGCCCCCCTCCCTGGATGGGAGCTGAAGAGGGGGCCCTGAGGAGCACCTCACCATGTCCTGGAATCCTCAAAGCCTCATGTATTAACACATTGATCTTTGCATTAACAGTAATCTTTATTTATCTCTCCTCAATAAATCAGTGGATCCTCAGGCCGAAATCTCCTTGCAGGCCTGACCGGACCTCTCCTGCACCATGCATTGCTGTGCAAGCTCTTTGTCACAGCCCCTTCCCCCCTTCACGCTCTCAACTTCCCCAACTTCCTAATGGGCCTCTTGGCAAGCAGCAATTTTTCTCCGAGATTATAAATTTCAGCTGTTGCCCTGATACAGCAGATGTTGGTCTTCCAGCTCTCCTCAATTGGTCCCCGGTGACAGAAACCGATCGATTTTTTGCCTCGGGCCGCGTGGACGGATTAACACAGTGATAAATGGCCAAGGATTGATTTGCGCTTAATTGACAATTTGGTGAACCTGTTCTAAAACCCCCAGGTTTGGCCCCGGCAGCCAGCACGTCGGGGTAATATATAGCCCGATCGATACGGCCTGGCCTGGCCTCGCCCCGCCGCCCGCCTGAGGCGCCGCGGGCCGACAGGGGGCAGCAGGTGGCCGTTGGAACCGTTAGAACCGTTAAAACCGTTAGAACCGTTAGCGCCTGTCGGTGCTCGACCGACCCGGCTGAGGGAGGCAGCGTCTGCACCTTTTCCCGCCACATGTTT
>NW_010185132.1:24875-28562 GCF_000695765.1 Mesitornis unicolor | reverse complement strand
TGTTTTCTCCCCCCCCCAGGCCTATGGCATGTCTGACCCGCTGCCACAGGAGGGGTTGTGCGGCAGGACAGCCTGTCATGCTCCCTGGATGCCTTCCGAGGGGTTTTGTGGGAGCTGGCACCTGCCCTGTCAGGTCCCAAGCTCTCCCAATTGCCATCTGCCTCCTGTACTGTCTGTACTCTTCGCACTCCGTGCTCCATGACCCAGCTCTTCAAGTACCCCCATTTTGTGCACCATCTTCTTTACTGCAAAATAATCTTAACCCCACCAGACTGGGTGGTGCAGTTCCCTTTGCCCAGCTGCTCAGGGAGTGCTTCCAAACTCATTACCCTTGGCTTACCTGCAGCCTTATGTTTATCTTAAGTGTAACATAAACTCACCCTAGGCTCAGTCACCTGTGACTACAGGGCTTTATGGTCACAGAGAATTGGATTGCTGGCAGCAGTGAAAGTAAAGGCCAAGAAGGAAGTTAATTAACAAAAACGATAACCTCCATTTGCCTTTTCTGTCATCTTTTGTTCTTTCTTTCTATTGTGCAAAATCCCAGAGCTTTTACCCAAGTAACAGCCCCACTACATAGTCTGCATTAAGAGATTATAAAAGCCCTATGCAATTCACCGTAGCAGAGCAACATTATCCTCCAGTATTTATCTATTATTTATCAGCAAGTACTTTGAGAGTTGATGAGAGAAGCAGCATGAAGTTAACCTGTTGAACAACTTGATTCAGTCCCACCTTGTGTGTATGAATTTTCTGAAGGGCTGTCTGTGTGGCTGTACTCACAGTGAGCATGACCCAGTCATCCCCCAAACACAATGTCTGAATCTGAATTTTATCCAGTAACTTTTCAATTCCAACTAACCAGATCCAGAAACATCATCCAGAGCCACCTCTGGATTTCAGTCTCTAGGTTACAACCACAGCAGCTAAATCTGGTAAAGTAAATTGCAAACAAATCTAAATCCTTCATCCTGAAGAACTCCCTTAGGCTTCACACCGTTTCCCACTCCCACCAACCCCATCTTACTCCAGAAAGTTGGCATAAACTCTGCAAAGAGTTTCAGCTTCCTAAAAAAAAAAAGCAAGCCCCAGACTTGATAAGCCAATAGCCTGATCTGGCAGAGCAGACCCTGGTTCCCATAACCATTCTGTGCACACACGCGAGCCCCTCTCCCTGCAATTGCAGAGCTCCTCTGAGTAATGGAAGCTCTGAAACTAATTACAGGGACTGCATCAGGTGTCCCCTCGCAATGGGCTCTGACACTGCCAGGCAGCCCTTCCTCTAGGGCAATTGAACTTTGTGGAGCACACAGAAATGAAACAGTGCTAAGGCTCCAATTGAGGGCAGTGAGTTTAATTTACATCTGCCTGCTGCATGCCTAACTCACAGACCTGAGCTGCTCACCAACTTCAAGATCTTTTTTTGGGACAGAACTATTGTTATTGCTTTCTCCTTTGCTGCATGTCTTGGCTTTGAAACTGCATGGAGTACTAGCCACTGGCCATGTGCTTTGCATTAATTATGAAGCAGTGAAGGGACATTTTGCTCGTGCAAAAAACTGGAGCAAGGAGAGATGAAGGTTTCCCAGATTTTTGTGTTCCTCTTAAAAGCCCATCTCAAATGCAAAGCAGTAAGCTTTGTTCTTCCAAACTGCAAGAGTTGTCTTAAGCTTTGCTTCAATGAAGGAGGCCCAGTACTACTGAAAAATTAGTCCCACCTTCCCTGTGAGGCAGCCTTCTGGGTTATTTTGTTACACTGGTTATATAATGGAATGGAGAGGCAATTAATTGAGTGGGATAAAGAAAAGTTCTTTTTAATGCCACCTGTAGCTTTGTGACATCTCTGTATTGATTACACCAAAGGGAAAACAGTAGATTACAAGCCAAGTCAGAATGCACCATCAATACATTTAATTGGAAATGAAAAGACAAGTTCAGTAGTTAATTAAGAACCATATCTAAAGAAGGCTAAAATTACATGGAAAGAAAAACCTAAAATTTCTCTGGCCCCAAAATGACCTCTACTCCTGCCTGCAGCTTTCTTTGTATTCAGTGTAGCCAAGTCTCTGGTTCTTTTCCTGGAAAAATAGAGATGTAGCTGATAACTCTGTATTCATTTATTATGCCAGCAACTTATAACTCTTTAACATGGAAAGGGTTTAAATAACCATGTGTGCAATAATTTTATTTCCTTATGCAAGAAGCAGTGGGTTATGTAAAAGGATTGTGCTCCTGATACTGCTAGAAGGGAATAACACCTTCTGACGGTTTCAGCATGGTAAAAGTTGGTGAGTGCTGAGCATTAGAGTTTTAATTATTGGACACACACAAATCATTTATTAAACATTGATTTCTTTTTTAAGAATGTTCTGATAGTGTGAAAACAGCTGGTAATTAACCTATGATGGGATAGATTTACCTCCCTTAGCAAAGCAACGGAATCTCAGAAGGCTTACATTTATCAACCATTTCACTGTTAATCCTGAAAGCAAGTCAAAAGCTCCTATGGCCTTGCTGAGGACACAGAAATATTTGTTTAAAAACTGTCAGGATCCTCACTGTCCAGAAGAGCCAAGAATTCCAGATGCAGAAGAGTTAGGATTGTGCCTGGGATTTTATTAGATTGCTAAACTGTAAGGAAAGGAACAGAGAGCTAATTGGATATTAGGTGTTCATTAGCTGTTCAGAAAAACAATATTGGTAGAAAATAGCCGAATCCTAGGTACAGCAGGAGCTGTTGGTTTGATAGGGTTTCCCATAATATATCACAACATCAAGCTCTAAATTCTGCAGCACTCCTGAGCCCAGCAGCTGCTGATATCCAGTGTTTTTCAAATCATCCTGGAAGAATTATTATTTCCATTTCCCTAACAGCTGTCGGCCAAAGATTTCAAATAACCTGGTAACCACAGATGAATTAAACTTCCACCTGGCAGGTACAGAAGTACTGTTATCCAACATTTTAGATAAGGGAGGTTTTGAGGCAGTGCACAGCTAGGAAACAGAACCCACACTTTCTGTCTCCCAGTCTTCTGCTTCATTCCCAAGATCTCCATTCTGGGGAGCAGGTTCAAAATTAAGCATTTTGGGTAAAATCCCAGGCTCACTGAAAACAAGGGCCAGACACCTGCTGGGGTCAGGGTTTCACCCAAAGGCTTGAAAACTTGTCAGCTAATAAGTCATTATATTTACTGCACTTTTACAATTGAGCTCTTAATAAAGAGACTTTCCTCTAAAAACAAACAAGAAGGAACGGAAATGAACCACTTTGCAATCAGACAAGTCAGTGCAGCAAATGAGACTGGCTGGCTTGAATTTCTCATTCTGATGCTATTCAATGCCACTGTTATTTCTAAGCCTGATGGTGCAGCCAGGTCTGGAAGTGGAGGGATTTGAAAAACAACAGGAAGAAATTCCATATCCCCTACCTGTCCCGTGAAATGTTACAAGAGACCCAGAGATAATTATTACAAGGATGTACCAATTGCAGTCTGGGTCTGCACCAGGTGACAAAGGGTTAAGCCAGAGTTATTTTGAACAATAGATTTCACTTTATTTTCCTGTGTTTCCTACTTTGCAGACTTACATTCTGAGGCTTTACTGCTTAATCTCCACTGTAGTAATAAAATTTTTTAATCCTGTGTTTAAAATATGAGATTTACTTGTCAAAATCTGGATATACAGCAG
>NW_010185132.1:0-24844 GCF_000695765.1 Mesitornis unicolor | reverse complement strand
TTACCATGGCTGTTCAGCAAAAGCAATTCCCCTCAAGTTCAAGCTGGTGTTTGGAAGAGTTTGTCAGGTGCTTTGTGTTGGCGCTGGACTGCAGAGGTCAGCAGCTTCCCCTCAGCACTGGGGGCACAGTGAATTCACAAGAATTTCACAGCCCAGGCTCATAGCTCAGGTTTCCTAATTTTCAGCCTTAGCAAAGATCCCTCACCTGCACGGAATGCACTGAGCAGACACAGGATGGGCAAATTTCCTCAGCAGGGGCACTGCTTCAATGGGTAAAGGTAAAGTTTAATTCGGGAGAAGTACACATGCTGATAAGGGGCAGATGTGGGATCTGATACAGATTAACATCCAATCGACAGTGCTGCCTTTTGGGAGGGTGAAATCCAGGCTGGAGGATAGACATGACCTGGCCACTTCAATATTAAGCTGGAAATACATTCCTCACTTGAACAAAATTTATTTTGTTCACTCAATATTTATTCAGAGCAGATTTGGAATGTGCCACCCACACCTAGCAATCTTTTGTTGTAGCAATATGACAGAAAAGATTAAACTACTTCATGTTTTAGTGTGGTAAAATTAATGCCAATATCCCTGAGCTGCTGAGTGAATTCTTAAACAGCTGCAAGCTCTCATACAGGTATCTGTACCTAGTACACGAACATCGGCATTATTCTGTTTCCAACCAATGCACCTCCAGGAAAAAGGTTAGGAGCCAACTTCATCAGCAGTTATGTCTGATTTTCTTATGTTTAGTCAGTTTTGAGACAAATAAGTTGGGAACGTTGTATTTGTCACAATGTCACCATTCCCAATGTTGATCTTATCCCAGCTGAGAAAAAAGAAGTCGCTCCTAAGATTTTTTTTAAATTTTCATTTCAACACCAAAGCTGCCACTTTGGTAACTGCACCATTTCCTTTGCATTTTTGCAGCTCATCTCGCCTTATTGATTCAAAAAATCGGTGCTTGGAAAGAGGAACAAACTACAGTGAGCTAACCTGCATTTGTGGCAGGGGAGGATTGTTATTCTGGGGTGAGTCTTGGCAGAAGAGCTGGTTATTTCTGCATTTCTAAGTAAAAATTATTTCAGCAGAACAGCCCTTCTTGTTCAACAGCAAGACCATTCTTCCTTTCTCACTAAACGAAGGTTTAAATCTAGATACGGCAGAAAAAGCTAGGAATAGTGATTATTTTTCTTAATGGAAAAATATAAGCAACTATCAACTAAATCATCCTTCCTGCTAGAAATGACAGACTTAAGCAATTTGAAATGATTTGTTTTTAAACGATGTTATGATTTCATGGTTGAAACAGTAATATTTTTTTGCTTCACCAGACCCTGCATATCAACCCACTCCTTACCCAGCAGAGACACCATTAAGTAGCAATTGGGGACACTTACTACCAGCAATAGACATAAAATTACATGATTTTAGTTGTGTAACACCCATGTGTCTCTGCCATGCCAGGTCATGTGTACTACACAGGGCTGGCTGCACCCAGGAGATGATGCTGCTCTGCCTTTTTATTTTTCCCAAGTACAGCTCTCGAGGCTTCTTTCTGGTCAGGCAGTGGGGGAAAATGCTCCAAGAAACAAATCAAAAGTCTTCAAGATGCAATCAGCCCTCAGATGAAAGTAGTCTCACTCGGTTATCCTGACTGAAAACCTGTGCCACGGATTCAGCTGTAGGTCCCAGCTCCAGTAGCTCGATGAAAATGAAGATATTCTCCCTACTTCACTGGAGCCAACACAAAGTCCCTTCCCAGCACGTCCAGATGCATCTTTATCCAAATACTGTGACCTAAACTGCAAGAAATGTTGCCAACCTTTCCATCAAGGAAGGCTTAATTTATTGTGAGCAAAGAACAACAAATCATAGGCTTTCAGATTTATGGCCCCCAGGATCTGAATTGACCGTACAGCAAAGCAGCCTTTCCAGCACTCTATTCATTTCTTTAATAAAGTTGAAAATATAAAATATGCATGCATGCAGAGCCACCCAATCTGAATTTTATGTAAAGTGCACAATAAGTTTATGGATGGTAGTAACATATGACTCCTTGTAATTTCATTATGTAAAAAGACACAGTTGGGATCTCTCAGGCTCCTATTTAAACATTTCTGAATTAAATAACAGAATGTGTGCAAGATTGGGATTGGAGAACAACATTTTCCAACAGGCAGAATTGATGGGGAAGGGGTTTCAGTATTTCATGAGGCTGTAACAATCTCTTCGCTGCCCAATTAGGAAAGAATCTGACAGGGAGTGAAAAAAAAAACAAACAAAAAAACCAAAGGAAAGCAGAAATCTGTCAAGATAGGGAAAAAGCAAAACTTAATGCAAATTTAGGACCCCTGTATTCATGCCCTAGGTCTGTTCCTCCCCTTCCCACTCTGGACCATGATCTTGTGTTTAATTTCATTAAGCACCTGCTACAATTTTCTTTGTAAAATAGTTTGGTCACAGTGTAACCAAGGAAGGAAAAAGATCAAGAAAATTTTGGTTTTATGATGCTATGCATGGGACATTTCATGCTCTGAGTTAAGTAAACTCTAACCTATTTGGGCAATACCTTTTGGTCAATAGAAACACCATTATTTAGACTATCACAATCAATAAATTGGATTTTGCTTTTGCAAGTGAAAAGGCTGTTATTTTTCATACAGTTTGTCAATAGGCTCTAGGTTATGAGATATATGAAAGATATTCTACACAGGCCAGAGAGTTATGAGCTCTCAGGCAGATGAATTATTTAAGTTCTTTTCACTTCTATAAAAAATAAATACAGAGATGGCCAAAACGGATGCCATAAATTGTGGGTTTGATGTAGGATTTCCATCTTTTCTTGTCTGTTCTAAAAAGCCTGAGTTCTTTGTACTGAAAATCCTTTTACCATTTGCATCCATGCAGGGAAAGACATTATTATACATTGAAATAGTGTCTCATGAACTAGACTTACAGGCAAAGACTTACTACACATGAGAACTGAGAAGCAAAAGTGTGGAGTTCTGGCTGGAAGCTGGAGGGAATGATGCAGTCTTTCCAGTTTTAAGCCTTTTCTGGTCCAGTAAGGGGGGCTTGCAGATTAACATGGTGATGCTGCTCTCTACAGAGGGGTAAAAAGCACTGTCTCTTAACAAGGAGCAGTGGCAGCCATCCTCCAAAACACAGCATGGCATGATCAGGAGCAACTTTGCTTCCCAGGGCACTACTGGCCCCTGAGGTGTGGCCCAAGGAAGGGCTCCAGCTCACCTCCTCTATCCTGCACAAGTAATTTGGTCCTAACCCCACCACAGTGCTCACAATATACGAGGAACTGTGGTATTCTCTGAAACCACTGTCTGAATGGCCAGCATCAAACCCTCAGCAGGTTTGTGCCTGGTTCACCTTTCATCATTTTAGTCAGCAACTTTGGAAGTAGCAGTAAAGCAAGAACAGAGGCCTCTGAACCAGCCCAGAAATCTATCCTTGAAGAGAGACTACCTCTGACAAAACAGGCCAGCTCTGAGCTCCAGTACTGACAATATGGTAGAAGAAAATCGTCAAGGTCTTATCAGATCACCATCAAACCTTCTTAACTCACTAAAAAATTGACTTCGTGGCTTTGCATCAGCTGTATAGAATAACTTGGGGATGTCTGAAGTAATGCCTAGTTTTCCCTCAGAGTCAGTGATTCTGGGTTACCACGAGAACGAGCAGAATGTATGGGTGCACTTAACTCCCCTCTGGCCTGAGAGCAGACTTATGAGCAAAAAGAGAAGTATTTTGAAGTGAACGAAAGGCAAACCTGCTTGCCTGTCAGAGCCCTTTTACCCAGACTCTGAAGTGAATATTCAGCTTTGAACATTCCTACCAATTTCTTCTAGGTTTGCTTTTTCATTAGTATGTCTTTCATGTGCAATCATTTGCTTCCATGTATGCAGAAAGTATGGAAGTACTTAGGAATGAATGCAGTAAATGTTAAAACCAGTTCAGTAACAGGGCTATGGAAAGGAGGGGAAAGAGACTTTGGACTCATTCAGAAATTACAGTGAGTGTAGGCAGCAGGAGAATGATGAGAGGAGACAGATTCATACGTGCACAGAGTAAGTGATCCTGTGCCCCTTAAACAAGATTCTAGGGCCTCAGACCTCAGCTCTAGAGCCATGTGCCAACCTGGAACCCGCTGTAGAAGCAACAAGCAGCTAGAGGCTGCTCTAGAACCTGCTCTAGAACATGTGAGTGATCTAGAATGTGAGCTAAAACATTATCTAGAACCAATAAGCCACCTAGAATAAAAAAATTATATCTGGAACTTGCTCTGGAACAAAAACCCAAGCTAGAACCCAATCTAGAACCACCTCCCTACCAAAACCACCAACTCCAGCAATCATACCTCCTCTAGGAACTACTGCACCAACACCATTCTAGCTCTACAACCAACCCTCGAAACCCAGCCTCTGGGGCAAACCCAGCCTCTGGGGCAAACCGAGCCTCTGGGGCCTTGGCAAATTGTATGAGGCTCGTCACAGCTCACTGAACTTAAGTCACTACAACCCCATGCAATGCTACAGGACTGGGGAAGGGTGGCTGGAGAGCTGGAAAAGGACCTGTGGGTGTTGATGGACATCCAGCTGAATGTGAGCCAACAATGTGTCCAGGTGGCCAAGATGGCTTGTATCTGAAATAATGTGGCCAGCAGGACTAGGAAAGAGATCTATCCCCTATACTCAGTACTAGTCCGGCCACACCTCAAATACTGTGCTTAGTTTTGGGCCCCTCACTACAAGGAAGGCATTGAGGTGCTGGAGCGTGTCCAGAGAATGGCAAAGCTGGTGAGGGGTCTGGAGAACAAGAAGAGCAGCTGAGGGAACTGGAGTTGTTCAGTCTGCAGAACAGGAGGCTCAGGGAAGACCTTATCACCCTCCACAACTGCACAAAAGAAGATTGTAGCAAGGTGTGGATCCGTCTCTTCTCCCAGGTAGCAAGCAATAGAACAAGAGGAAATGGTCTTAAGTCCTTAGGGGATGTTTCAATTGGATATTTGGAAACTTTTTTCATCAAAAGGGTTGTCAAGCACTGGAACAGACTGCCTAGGGAAGTGGAGGAGTCACCATCCCTGGAGGTATTTAAAAAGACATGTAGATGTGGCACTTCGGGACACAGTTTAGTGGTGTGCTTGGCAGTGCTGGATTAATGCTTAGACTTGATCTTAAAGGTCTTTTCCAACATAAACAATTCTGTGATTCTATGATCCAGGGAACTAAAGCAGCTGAAGACATTTCATTCACTCCCCTCCCTCTCTCCAGAAGGACTCACAGCTCCAGTCCACAGTGAATCACAGCTGAGGAAAAGCCAAAAGGGCAGAGTTTACCTTCCATTTTTTCCTGACAGCTCCCCACCGTCATTCCTGCCTCTGCCACAGTCTGGAGATTACCTGTCCCCATGAGCTATTGTAAAGAAACCTCAGCAAAGAAAACCATAATTCATTGCAAAAATAAATGAGTTATTTAAGAATACAATAAAACCTGTGTAATCTGGACAGAGAGCTCTTATGTTCCCATGGTTTAAAAATCTGTCTTGCAGCCTGCCCCTTCTCTTTGGCTCCAGTAATTCTCTCTAGCCTGCACACACCATTTCAGCAGTTTTCTGCCCTACCATTCCACCCTAGCATGATCCATTATTTAAACTTAACACGCTCCATATACCTCATCAGCACATTACATATATATATATATATAAGTTTGTGGATTTTTTTTTTACTTTTTTTCATTTTCAAGTCTGCTCAAAAGAGCTGGGGGAGAGCATTTGTTGCCAAATGCTGCATGGATGTTTAAGCAGAAGGGGAGTTCTTGCATCCAGTCTCGTGTATTAGGATATTGCTTCCTCTTCCCCACCAGCATGCACTCAGAGCACTCTAAGAGCCTGCTCTGCCCTTGCCACTTCCTTACCCAATCCACTCTAGTTAAATACCTTTTTCATAAGGAGTTTTAAATTATAAGTCTAAATGAGGCCAATAAATTATACTTCATAAAATCCTGTGCACATCATTTTCTCACAGAAAAGGCTCCAAAGAAATATTTTCCATGCCACCACCTATGTTCCCATCCCTTCGCAATATAACATTTATTCTAATATTAAAATGGCAGCTGCTCTATAAATTGTGAATCATTAGCACTCTTCATTGATTTTTTCCTTGCAGCCTGCAACCCTGGGCAGCGACTGCGTGTGAATATCAGTCTATTGGATTGAGATTCATATCCTATTTGAGGGTCAAAGACCGAGACCTCATGAGCTTGAACTTCTATCAGCCTAAAGCTGATCAATACTTGGAGATATATTTGATCCTGGCTGCTAGCACAGATTAAGTGGCCATAAATACAATCAAAAATGTGAGGCTGCTGGGGAATGGGGACCCAATCGCACACATGCCAGCTCTGGTGGGCTTTTTGGGAGCTGGGACCAGCCTGTAGGTCCTTCCTCAGTCCAAGGTGGGTCCTGCACTTATGGGGGAAGGGCTGGAGGCTCAGCCTGGCATGCAGCATCAGTGGTGAAGGAAGACAGGAGGATTTGTCACTTCAGGAACCTCAGGGATAGGATGCCACATTGTTTTCCAAGGCTGGTAATTCAGGCTTGGACATGGGACTCCTTCAAGTTGCCATACATTTGGCAGCCAGGACATCCCAGAGGGCAAGGAGATGACTCCTGGTGTGTATCAGAGCCAGTGCACAACCACCACTGCACTCAGCTTGGCTCTGGCACTGCAAGTGGGCACACCATGAGGATTAATTGGAAAACATCAGACAGATAAAATAAGGTTCCCTTTTTCTCTGTCTTCTGTCTCACCCTGCTCCTCCATTGCAAAGTGAAACTTTAAATATATGATTAAAATGACCTATTAAAGAGGAGAGACTCATTCCATTTGAGTATATTAATAGTGATTCTGTACTGACTGAGGAAGAGAAAAAAATCCATAATCATAAGCCTTATTAAAGAACAATATCCTTCGAGGGCTTTTTGTTTTCCCCTTTATATAATGTGAAGCCTTGAAAAATAGACATAGAAACAGAAAGAAATAGAGACATTGTGTTGCACTGCTACAGAGACCATGGCACTCAGGGAAATTACCTTCCTATTTTTAGGCATGTTTACAACATGCGTATTTGCAGTATTACCTTTGATCCTAAACTCTAATTTAAATGATTCTTTTAAACGCTTGGGAGATCCAGAAGGGAAATAATTAGAAATGGCATGAAGTCAACAGGACTCTTTGAAAAAGAAAGGGACTAACACTGTGCAAAAAGTGGTCGTAAGGGGAGGGATGTAGGACATAATGTGTCTGGACCATCCCTCGCCATGGGGAGGGACCCCCTTGCACCACTGGGGCATCTGCAGGGTGCAACCTTCTACACCAGCATCTCCTCAGCTGATTTTAGGAGAAAAATCATTGTAACCACAGTCAGATGCAAGCCAGTGTTTATATTTACATGGCTTCATGTCCTTGCAGTGTCCTTGTGGGAAGAGACTTCATTATCATAAAGAATATGTTTTTATTCCACTACATAAGTACTACTTATTATAGTCTCATATATTTTCTGACACAACCAAGGGGTCTTTATTGTTGTACATCAAGGTCACTGACAAGTAATATATTCAATCTATTAAGTTATTAGGGAGATAAATAATTTGGGTGCAAGCTGAACTCTGAACTTTTACCTTTTCCCCTGACAGACGGGTAGTTTCTTGGCGTTCACCCTAATCTCGCCTGTGCTCGAACAGTAATTCCATTAGGGTTATGACTGCAGCTGTACATATGCAATGACCTCAAATACAATTTCTTTATGGAGATGGGCAATAGGAATATTAAAATTTTAAGCCAAAGAGGATGTAATGTAACTTTACATTATTTATTGCAGACGCAAATCCTTTATAATATTAAAGGATAAAGAATTAATAAAAGAAAGATCCCATAAACAATCCATAAAGTCAAATGTAGTTCTTGATTTAATGCAATTGCTTTTTAGTGTCTTCTGGTTACAGACTCGCACTTCATTAAAAACATGTAGTCAAGAATCACCAGTGTCCTGACTGACTTGATGGTCCCTGGGTGTCTTTGAAAGCAGCTTTGCACCCCCCTGGTTGTGCTCCTACACAAGGATATCCTTCCAGCGAACACCAATTGCACTCTGCAGATTTAAACTGGGATTTCAGTCTCTCTGGGGTACAAGCACTCTCCTCATCCTAATGTCATTCTCTGCACGGGACTGCGATCCTAGTATCAGGAATGTGAACTATGCCAAAATCACATCATATGTGCGGTGCTGACAACCAAGGTGTTAAAGCTGTTTTCATGTCAATTCTCTTTTTAATTTAGACTTATGATGTCAAGAGAATGTTTTCAGCAAGGTTTACATCAGCAGTCTAAATAATTAACTAAATTTTGAAGCAAGCTTTTCTCTAATGAGAGCAGAATAAAAGTGGGGGGGGAAGCAGTAAGACTTTCCTACCATGACTATTAACTTTTCTATTACAAATTCCAGTGTATTCAAATATCTCCTTAATTTAACTAATAGAAAACTTAGTTTAATAAAAAACAAATTTGATGAATGAACGTTACCTCATTAAATTCTAACCCCCCAGGCGCTGGTTTTGCCTGGACCCTAACACCTCTGTGATATTTCCTACAAGGAAAAAGCCAGGGAAAAGGAGCAGTGTCTTTTTTTATCGTGGGGCTCACCCCTGGGCACAGCTCAGCTGGGAGACTCCAGCTCTGTCACCCCACACCAGATCTGAGCCTTCCCCAGACTGGGCACACGGGCACAAACCAGCAAAAGCCACAAATCTGAGAAACTCCAGAGCCAGCAAGGATCCCAGCCGCAGTCTCATTCATGTAACTCTTAGCATCATTACATGCTGATAGGATTCATGTGCTTGGTGACAAGAAAATAGCGATGATTATTACTTTTTATTCTGTACTTTGGCATTGGAGGTTAGGTTTTACATATGAGAAACTGTTCTAATTACCCCCAGGGCTTTTTAGAGCTATCACCGTTAACTAACCTGTTTTACTTTTCTCTCCCTAGCTGTGCTGCTCCTGCCTCTAACTGTCATGGGTGGTGTTTTATTCCTGCCACTGAACACAGAAGCCAAACCCATCTGTGGGGTAATGCTGCTGCAGTCAGAGTTCAAGCACTTTTCACATTCTGCATTTTGGTTCTTTTCCTCCTACTCATTTATCATCCCCGGCCCACACCCTTTCACGACTCCTCAGGGTCTTCTTCTGACCAGGAAATTGCTCAGGGGCTCAGAGCAAGTTGCTTCCCAGTTGCCTGCAGTCCCCCCATCCCAGCTGTCCCTGGGGATCCTGGACACGAAATGCCCCCCCTGGCCCCACCAGTGCCCAGCTCATACAGACTTGCTCAAAGGTCTTCCACAGCCCCAGGGAAGCGGGAGTTTTGCCCACAGAAAATGTTTATGAATATTTTCAGACTGCTATGGGCCAATGAATTTGCTTAGTTCAGATTTGAGGGTTTTCTCAGTTCTCCTTTTTCTGACAGTGCCTCTTGGGCATTTAGGCTGATCCAGCTCAGTTACAAACGCCAGCTTTTGTATTGCAATAAATGATGAGCAAAATCCACTTAACGTTACATTACCGCTTTTAAATCAAATGTCCCGTGTGTGCTATTAATTTAGATTTAATCAGAACTATTGCTGATGAAATAACTATCCATTGATTGTAAGGGACATTTATTGAAGATGAATCCTACCTGGTACGTTACATGACTTAATCCTCCTCTGGCATGCCTTAAATAGTTAATTGGTGATTACTGAACTTGCAAAAGGAGTGGTCAAGCAGTTAGACTGCCCTGTAGCTGTTGTGCTCAGTATTGCTCAGAAGGACTGGTGGGCCCGTTCTTGAGAGCCAACACAAAGTCAAGCAGAATCATGAGCTTTGGGACTCTCCCCCAGCAGCTGGGCCCTTACCCAAGCCTGCTGTTCAATAAAACCACATCACATCGGTGATGGATGGGGCTGTCAGGTGGACACAAGCCCCAAGTAACACCACTGAACTCTGCCGACGCTGTCTGGATGTTCCCAATGTCCTTGGGGTGGCCTTAGACCCTTGCAGATGAGCAGGAACGGGGTCTCCTCCGGCCAGGGTAGGCTGGGATATTGCTGCAGCACACTGGGGAGCACAAGCCCTGATTCTGTTAAGGAGGGACAGACATGGCAGGGTTCAGCTTTGCTGCTGCAAATCAAAAGAATGACATGGATTTGTGGCCTATCATCTTTGACAGCCTCCTTTAAACTGCTTATTTTAAAACAGGATAAACAGAAGATTAATAAACCTGCAGAACACAGAAAGCCTGGTTCCTCCCAGGGCAAAGGGAAGGCTCTGCAGCATCCCTCCCCAGCAACTGGGTGAAAATCTCACCCATTTCCTGCCCAGCATCCTAGAAACTGTGTCCCCAGAAGCAGCGAGCTGTGTTCCCCTCAGTCCACATAAAAATATTCTGCAGGCTCAGGATATGTCCCCTATTCAGTTATAGGAATAAGGTAATACTGAAATTTTACTTTCCTCTGCACTGCTTGAATTGACAGGGGAGAAGTTTGTGTGGTAAATCTGGATATTCTTAATCATCAAAATAAAATGATTTCAAGATCAAGCCACATTTCAACTCTGAGGAGCAGAGTCTTTGCTCCTCCCACCCCCCATTCAATTCGGATGGAAATGCTCATTCAGAACATACTTGCAAGTTAGAGCTGTTGAAATACAGTTTCTCCCTACTAAATACACATATGTATTTACTAGTGAGCAGCTACACTGAACTGCATAGGGGGTTATTTCATCCAAGTCTCCATCACTCAGTCATTTTGGGGCAGATTTTCCATCCAGCACTGCCAGTGGGGTGGGAGGGTGAGTAGGGAAGAGCTCGAAGGTCCCTTTCACACTTCTGCAAGACCTTGCTGACTTGAAAATGCCACATTTTCAGCAAAGCAGCAACACATCTAATAAATCACATCTGTACACTGCTTTATTCAAAGGCACTGACAGTTTAGGATTGACGACACCCAGGGCAACCTAGTGTCAAGCACTCCTAATGAAAACTATCCCATTTTGCTCCAGTAGTAGCAGCTGCCAACAGACATAATCTACTGGCATATGGAGAAGGCCATGCTAATCCCTGCAAGGTCATTAACAAGAGGGTGAAAATTACATGCAAAGCACCAGCTGTGGCATCCCCTGCTCCCCTCACACTTGATGTAGCAGGGGCAACAGAGGTGATAAATGCAAGTACATCTCAGCAGGCCAAGCATTTCTATTAAGAGCACAGCTATTTTTCTCCCCTTCCCCAAACCGAGGAGGCTGAAATTTTTCCTATGCAGAGGAGCAGAAAGCCTTTCACCATCATCACCTGCTTTCAGTCAGAACTGACTGGAGGGGACATCAGCTCCCTGTCACTCTGCTGCAGGTCAGCTGGAGCAGACAAGCCAACAAGAAGGTCCTGGCCCACCTTGTTACAGGGGCTGTGCTCTGCCACTGCGAGGGACAGGCAGCTGTGTCCCACCTTCCCTGACAGCCCATCAGCACTGGCACCACTGTGCTTTGGGGAACAGATGAGTTTTCCCTCATCAGATGCAAAGAGCATCTTTACACCCTTTACAAGCTTTTGGGTTTTGTTTTTGGTTGTTTTTTTTCTTTAAACCACAGACAAGCCTGACTTTTAATTTTCAACACTCAGCCCTTATTTCCAAGGTCTCTGCTGGCCCCACACTTCTCAGATCAGGGACCTTATCTTTGTGCCCAGGCAGCATTTTGCCCTTGCATTGATGCTTGGCAAGTAAAGGGTACCAGAACCCCACAATGGACCATTTGTGTCCCAGCGGACCAGGACATCATCATGACATCAACCTCAGCCTTGCCCTGCTCCTTTGAACCAGGTCCTTGCTGAGTGTATTAGCAGGTACAGACTTTCCGCTGTACTGCTGGCTTTACAGAGCACGGAGGTCCAAGCATCTTCACAGCAGTGAGAGCATTCTACATATCCCTCATATTTGCATAAGAACTCAAAGTCTGGTTTTGGCTTTTCATTAAACCATGCAAACATTTTTATAAGCAATAAATCAAAAAGTCTGCTAAAACCCCCCAGCAACATCTACCTAAAACAAATCTTTTTCAATTTAAATCCCAGCCTGCATAACGATCAATCCCATAAACCCCATGATTGTTAACATTACTTTGGGTAACGTTTAAAAACATTAATTTCGAAAAATGTAATAGGAAAAAAGCTCTTTAAATCGGCAAAAAGATAAATGGTCTCCAGCAGCATGACCTTTTTCCATACCACAGTGACATTGAATCATTTTAAAGTTATTTACATTTTCATTCTTCCTTGGAAAAATGTTGACAAGGCTTTCACAAGCCATAATGGATACTCAGCAACGTCTATGGAAAGTGTAACCGCATCAAGAGCCCTTCCTCAATCCCTCTTCACTGCTTCGCACCCAGTAGCTTTAATTAATGGAGGAGAGGTGAGTTCAGAGCCAGCCGCCTCATTAGCATGGCCGGCTGATCTGGGGAAGTGACACCGCTCCTCAAAACACGGCTAATGCAACCTGCTCTGGCTTTTGCTTTTTTAAACCACCGATGTTTTTCTACCTTGGGTATATGTGCCTTCATCTCCACTTTTCAAAGATTAATTGGACCTCCAGGATTGTAATTGCCATCGGGCTGCAGGTTGGTCTATGACAGCTGAAAAATACCTGAGATAAACTGGAAAGTAAAGCCAAGACTTAACTGGAGCACCCACCCACTGCCAGCTCATTGGTGAGGGGCAGCATTGCAGCATATACACAACACAAAATGCTGAATGCACATATCATATATGTTATATATAATGCACTTGTAGGCACATATGGAGCTATAGATAGATTGCAGGGCCTTTCCCTGAGGGAGGTTAAAGTCTGACACCTTCCTCACCCACAGCAGGGCCAGAGGTGGCCTTAAAATGATGAGGACTCTGGTTTTCCCTTCCTCCATTCTCTACTGAGCATCTGCACCCATCTGCAAAAGTCTGTGCTGAGCACTGGATTATTTCAGTGATGGCTCCTGTGCATGCTGCTCTTTATGGGGGTGCTCAGGAACCCCCTGCATCAACCCTGCGCTGTCTGGGGGTGCTCAGGAGCCCCTTGCATCAACCCTGCGCTGTCTGAACAGGGAAACTTGCACATAGGACGTCAACCTCACCCTTCATATTGAAGAGGGAAAGAAATATCCCATCTGATCATAATACATCCAATTAGTGTTCTTCTAAGTTAATGATATGCTTCAACTAACACAAGGGATTTCTGAAAATTATTATTTTCCTGTTGGCAAATCTAGTGATGAAAAACCACACAAATCTGTATTTTAATGAAGCTGGGCTAGAGCTTCATCTCCGGACTGACTTGCTGTGGTTCTGCTGTCCCTGTTGCTGTGGCACAGCTAATATCGGCATCCCACAATTAGCATACAGTATATTAATCCATGCAAATAGATAAGCCTGGTCCTCTAGTCCAAAAAACACTTTGGGGACCAATTCTTTATTTCTGAGTGTACAATTAGTACAAATTAAAACCAGAATAAGTTTTAATTTTGCCACATCAGGCAGGTTCATCAAAACACCCATATTCCCCAGAGCCAAATCCCAATAAGAGTATAACAAGAGGATGTTTCAACTAGAGTGATTAGGATAGTCTAGGAAAATTAATTTTGAAGTTCATGGCAGCCTCCTGTCAGAAACAAGCCATAGAGAGGAGGGTATGTTCAGAAAATTAAAATGAAAAGGCTGTACTAAGTACTGCTGGTGGCAAGGAACAGAAGCAGGACCTGGCTCTGCTCCTTCTCAATCGCTCTCATAAAAGCCCCATTTAATATGAAGCCAATTCAATATGATAAACTCAACAACAGGAGCCCAGTTCCCAACCAGGGAGATCTGCTGTCCAAATCCAACCTCATTTCACAGAATCACAGAATGTTAGGAGTAGGAAGGGACCTTGAAAGATCATCCAGTTCAACTCTCCTGCCAGAGCAGGATCACCCAGACCAGGTCACACAGGAACACATCCAGGTGGGTCTTGAATGTCTGCAGAGGAGACTCCACAACCTCTCTGGGCAGCCTGGGCCATGCTCTGTAACCCTCACAGTGAATAAGTTTTTCCTTTTGCTCACATGGAACCTCCTATGCTCCAGCTTGCACCCATTGTCCCTTGTCCTGTCATTTGACATGAGAGAGAAGAGCCTGGCTCCTTCCTCCTGACACTCGCCTTTACAAATTTATAAACATTACTGAGGTCACCCCTCAGTCTCTTCTGCGTTAATTCATCAGCCCAGGGTCTGTCACCGCAGCCATCTCCACATTGCTCAGCAGTGAGGAAACATCAGCACTGTGCACCTTTATGCCCCCTTGCTTCCTCCAGGGCCTCACTAGCAGCACAGAGCATAGCTCTTTCATGAGTTAGTAACTGAATATTCCCACTGTAGTAAATCATAGAAAGCACATCAGTATCACAAATCTGTGGAAGAATGAAGCACGCTGTTCTTCAGCAACTCACGTTCCCGGAGCTCACCTTCTGCAGTGCTTTGGTTCCCTGCCTCCACTTGTAAGACACGGACTCCTTCTCTGAGTCTGTGTGTCTTTAATTCTGTGTGAGCTCCTTGCTGTGCTAGGATGTAAAACTCAAGAATATGTATCTGCTTTATCCCTGCTGTTTTGCTGAGAGTACCAACTAAAATGCTTGCCTGGTATTTCAAAAATATTCTATCCCTTAGCTAATAATGAGTCTACTAAGGAGATTTTCTAATTAAATATTTCTTTTAGTATACCCAATGCTTTGATCTAAGACCTCCCTGTTAATTTGAGGTCAGACTGATCTTGGACCACTTGCTGTCCTTACTCTGCTCTCTTCTTTCCCTTCTTCAGTTCTCCTGTTCCTCAAGAAGTGCCTGAATATCTCCCAACAACTCTGAAACTTACTGTATAGCTTTAAGGTTTTGTATTAGTCTCTATAGATTGTTCTCATCACTCTCACTGTTTGAGAGAAGGTTTTCTTCAACAATTTCTCTCAAGTTTAAAGCTTGTAATCGTTCTGTTGCTGTGGAAATTACTGTGATAATGCAGGTTTAGTGCTTACAACTTCACTGCTGCATTACAGAAGAAGAAAAAGGAGCTGTTGTGTGGGAGAAAGCCCTGAATTAAGCAAGCGGTATACATTTCATTTGGCTAAAGGCTCCCCATGGCTCTGGGCTGGGGCTGGACCGAGCCATTGGAGCAGTTGCTGCTGCAGGAGGAGCTGCACATTGACCAACATAAGCAGGTCAGTGTGGACCACACTGATGTTTAAATGAACTTTCCAAAGAGCATAGTTAGAATAAATAACTTTAACACACATACACACCTTCTGCCACCTTGATCTGCTCAGCTCATGCAGCCTTACTTTGCTCCATCACCCTGCTCCATCACCCTGCTCCATGGAGCTTACTTTGCTCCATCACCCATCACAAGCCCATCATCGCCTGAGCTGTGGGACTCCCATCCCACTGTATCCAAGAAAGTTATGATTTTTTGCTTTTCAAATTACAACTCATATTTGAGAAAACAAAACAAATCGCAGCAAATCCTAGTCCAACTTACAGCACACAAAAAGAAAAGCAACCACAGCTCAGCGTTGTGTGGCCTCACAAAAAGGAGCCCACAAACAACTCCAACGCCTCAGACCCAGGCAGTTAAAGTAAAGGCTTGTTGTACATCAAGCTGAGGTCATCTGAGGTTTCTTTGGGGTTTTATTTTCGTTGAGAAAAGAATCATATGTGGGGAACCAGCCTCCCTATGGATATAAAGAGACACATACTGCATAGTCTATGGCCCCAGGGCATATCCCAGGGAATCACCAAGCACCATGTCCTTGAGTTGAGACCAACCCCACAGCCCATGAATTCACAACAACCTCCCCCAAACCCAGTCCCACACAGCTGACCTTCAGCACAGAGGCAAGGCTCAATCCCAGGTCCCAGATGGCCAACACAGAGTGACCTCATGGTGCTTGAG
Organism: Mesitornis unicolor; assembly: GCF_000695765.1. NCBI lineage: Eukaryota > Metazoa > Chordata > Aves > Mesitornithiformes > Mesitornithidae > Mesitornis > Mesitornis unicolor. Next base: position 8,774 of record NW_010185132.1, on the reverse strand, counting down.
AGAAGACAGAAACCAACAAGAACACAACTCTGGAGAAGAGGCAGCCCCGAAGCATTAAATAACTCCCCTCTGGCCTCATCTGCAGAGCCTAGGTGAGACTTGTTGAGTCTGATCTCTCTTTACAGGCAGGGGTGAGGAAATCAGCTGTTTCAAGTGAAAATAACCCTTCCACCCCAAACTCTCCCCAGCCCTGTGTGGGCATATAACCCTGGGCCCCCCCTTTCACTATGCTGCTTTGCACTCCTGTGAAATACCCCCTGATTTACACTTCTACAGGAGAGGGGAACCTGGTGTCGCACCCCCCCATTAATAAATATTCTGATGTGCTATTTCCATAGATAGAGAACAACGGAAAAAAAACGGGAAAAAAACAACAAAAAACAAACAAAAACCCCCAAAACCAACCAACAAACAAACAAAACCCCAAAAAACAACCCAGAAGTGATTCCTGAATTAATTTAGATTTCCTGTTGCCTTGTTAGACCAGCTGGATATGGCACGCTTCATCTTCTCTGCAAACAGTGCCACTGTCCCACCGGGACACTCAGCACTTTATAAACCTGTCAAGCCCTTAAAGCCGGTGACCATGAGGCTTCACAACAAAACACGTTGAGGTTTATGGCCACACACACACCAGCCAGCCCCGGAGAGGAGAAGCGGCACGGGTGGTTTGGGAAGTGAGGGGATGCTGTTTTATGCGATGGTTTCATTTAAAAGCAAGGAAAAAAAAGTGCACTGCATGATTTATTTGAAAGCATCCAAGCTGCTGCAAACTGCAATGCTTTGAGAGCATATGTATATACATGGAAAACAGGAGATTGTCTCCAGCATCATTTGCATTTGTCCCTTTCCTCCCTCCCTTGTGCAGTGAGCGTTTTTAAAAAGCCTTAGCCTTTATATGGCAAGAATACCTGCAACTTCTGCAGAAATCAGAGTCTTCTGGGTGCAGAGCACTTGATCAAGCTGGTTTTCATTTACAAAACACACTAGTTACCCCCCACCCAGCACCCCCAACACTGATTTATATTCTCTATTCTTCTGCCATGCTTTGGAAGATTTCAGTATAAACAACACTGATTCAGCATATCTGTGATCTCCCCTGGGACAAAGGCTACCTGCCACCCCGGGCATGCAGCTCCCAGCAGAGGCAGTGCATGACCAACGAGCCTTCGCCCCTTCTCTTTACACCGATGTCCATCCCCACAGCACAAGGCCACCCAAATTTGGTCTCAGAGCCACGGGTTGGTCCCTATGAGGCGCACTCAGGCGGCCAACGCTGGCTGTGTCCCAGCTGGAGGAGGCTGCCAGCTCCCGGCCTCCCCGTTTTCCTCCCCTGTGTCCATTTGCTCTGCCTAACAAGTCAGCATCTGATGGAGTCGCTGCCGTTTGGGTCCCTCAGGGATTATAACGCGACTGCAGCAGGTCCCGGCTATTCTCTGCAGCTCAGCATGTTGTTGCTTCATTAAACGCCAAATTGTTACATTAATTCTAACTGCCCTGTAGAGATGTAGCTGTCAGGAATGATTTACTCGCCTCCAGCTGACTCGGAGACTTTTTACTGGCTCCTACGGAGAAGCTGGAAGAGGCGAGTGCCTGGGCAGGAGCGGGACGCAGGATGCGTGTCCAGCCAGACCCTGGGAGTGAATGGCTCTGCCCTCCCTGGAGAGACAGAGATGCTCTTCATAGTGGAAAAATCAACCGGGGAGCTGAGAAACAGGTGTGGGCTTTGGTTTTGTCTGAACCGGGGGCTGCTGGTGACCAAAATTGCTGTTAAAATGCAGCGTCTTTGCTGGAACATTTACTGAGTCCGAAGCTCTGGGATCTCCCCTTCGCCCCAGCAGGCAGCTCTGCCTCCAGTGCAGGAGGAGGGTCCGGGTCATACATAAATGTCAAAAAACATCTCTGGTGAGCCAGGACTGAGCCGTTTGTCAGCTTTCCTCTCTGTTTTCCTGGAGTTCAGAGCAAGAACCTCAGCACTTCATGTACAGTGAATTGGTCTGGTCATCAGCTGTGCAGGATGAGACCCAGCTCCCCTCCATCCCAATGTTCCTCCTGGGGAGCATCAATGTCCCCAAGCCCCAGGGCAGCAGCCAGGGTGCACTGGCTGGTGTCACACCAGCCCCAGGGCTACACCAGATCTCCTTTATTCGTTTATTAGAAATTACCTGAGTCTTCATTCAAAAGCGAAAGACAAAACTTCTTGATAGCCACTACGGAGTTTCTGCTTATAAAGAAGAAAAGGTCATTTAAATACATAGCATCTTCTGCCAGGAGATCAGGGGCTGTGTTTTCTGCAGGCAGCACACAGACCTTTCTGACTCTGCTCACACATCTGTGTGTCCTGGAAGGGAAATTCTGTGCAGAAACCGCCTGTGTGAACATGGAGAAGTTCATTGAAATCCAGAAGTCTTGCATATTTGGCTATTAAATTATTTTTCATCCAAAACGCTGAGCACAAAAGCAGTGCTTTCTGCATCCTAAATCAGCATTTTCCCTAGGAAAATGGAGGGAAAAAAATGCGTGCGTGGTCATAAATGCTCCCCCATCCGCTGCACCTGTGTGCCAACAAACACGCCTGCACGCGCGGCTTAGTGCAAACTGCACTCCCACCTAAACACATAATAAAGATGCCAGAAAGAGGAAAAAAAATCCTAATTTAAACACCTTTGCTTTTTTTTCAAGGCATATTTTTGCTAGCTTGGTTTTCTTGTCAGGTTTTAACAAAGTCGTTTGCTGCTTTTCAATGTTATTTCGCTGCATAAATCATGCAGGTTTCCGCGTCCCTGGTGCGTGCAGGGAGAGGCAAGGCGGGTGCACAGGGCAGTGGGGACACCTCACTGGGTGCTCTGACACCTGGGGGAAGCCACCAGAGGGACACTGGTGTCCCTAAAGAGGCAACAATGTCCCCAAAGGGTGCACTGGTGTCCCTAAAGGGGCAACAATGTCCCCAAAGGGTGCACTGGTGTCCCTAAAGGGGCAACAATGTCCCCAAAAGGTGCACTGGTGTCCTCAAGCCCTGCGCCACGGGGGAGCAGGGGAGATTCCTGCATCTCTAGGGGATGCAAGTTTAGGCACAGCTGCTTCCAAAAGAGGAATACGCTGTGTGGAAAAAAAGCTTCCTAAGTTCAATTTTCCCCACTGAGAGCACAAAAATTTGCTGCCTCCCATGTCACGCACTCACGCAGATGAGCGCAGGCTGTAAAGCCCACCTGCAAATTGAGCGATGCAAAACCCCTCTCCCTAATTCCGTCTGGGTTTTACAAGCTGTCAGTCAGTTGGGTAGCGTCACTTTTATTTGGTTCTTTCAGATTGGTTTTCTTTTTAACGGGAAGAAAGCATTTATATTAATGGCATCGTTGAGCCTCGGCCCTGATGGCTGAAATGCAATCCCTGAATTTTCTATCAGGCATTCGGGGAGCTCTTCTCCACCTTCGGACCAGCACAAGCACCGGAAACTTTCAGCCCATGCTGCCTTGCAGAGCGAAGCACAAAGGCAAAGGGGAAAATTTGCATTTCTTCCTTTCTTAAATCCAGCCACTCACTGGGAATTCCCAGAGTGAGAACAACAACAGCGCCTGTTATCTGCTGGGAGGGAAATGATGAAAAAAAGATCTATAAAATACATGACAACGACCGCAGTTTCTGGGCAGTGGTTTTATAACAGCAGCATTATCCTAAAATCAACTGCATTTCTGTCTTTCTGTTTATATTCCCTTGTTTTTCTAAGAAATAAGAGCCTTTTAGAGTCTTTTTTAGTCTTCTATATGAAAATAACTTTTATACTTGAGCTGACAAAATGTTTTGATGAAAAACACTTACCCAGAGTTGGTGAGGGTGTTCCTAGATCACAGGGCAAGTGAAAAGAAACCACAGAATTCTTGAAAACACCAACTCTTGTCTTCTGTTTGGGTGAAGCTTTGTAATCTGCCTTTTAAAAATCCCATGATTTTTTAATTATTCCATAAATTTTAATAAGAATTGGCCTCATGTTGTACTTATGGGCTGGCAGCAACAGTTGTCCCATTATTTCTCCATTCTGGAGGAGACAAAGCAGCTCCAGGCTCTCTTTGCTGAGCCCAGCTCTGGGCTCAGACCCAAAAAAGGCAAATTTTTGGCTTGCAGGAGACACAGCTTCACCTGCCTGAAAAAAACAAACAGGAGCAGACACGAGCAAATTTGCACATTGTCACCCCTGGGCCTGGACTGCTGGGGTGTTTTTATACCAAAAGCCTTGTGATGCCATGCGGTGGGGCTCCTCCCTGCCCTCTGTCACCCCTGGCCCGGGTCTCCTAAAAAAAAAGAGCGATTTCCTCTGTCAAGTGCATTTTGCAGCACTAAGGATTGTATGTACCTGTTTAGCTTTGGGTGTTTTAACCCAAACGCCAGTAACAGCAAGCACCCAGAGAGCTGCGTATGCTGCAAGTGGTGCCCTGCAGCACGGTTGAGCTGCTCGGTTTCTTCTTCTCAGGTGTCACCCACATGTAACAGGAGGGGAAAAGCTGTAAAGATACTCAAAGAGTGCTGGTGGTTAACAAGGATTTTGCAAACCTAAATGTTTCTGCAAATATTGGCAATATCTGGTTGCTTCTGGAGATGCTGGTGTCTCATCTTCGCCAAGCGAAGGCCCAGCAAGTGGAGAGCACGGCTGCAAAAACAGCATGGGTGATTACAGCTAGAGCCTAGCGACAAGGACACGGGTGATGTGTCCTTCAGAAAAGGTGAGGGATAAAAAGCCTGGGCTTCCCAGGTGTCACCATCTGACATCTGGTGAGTCCCTGGGGCGACGTGTGCCATGTCGGGTGCTGGCAGCCTCCAGGGACAGCACAGATCTGCCCCAGGGTCCCCTGCAAAGCCCAGGACAGCTGTGCGCCAGTATCACCCGTGGGGCTGCATCACCCCCCCAGCGCTGCCTCCCTGCCCAGGTGCTGCTGGCCCCAGTTCACACATGGCCAAAGGCACTGGGTACACAGACAATCCCAGTACAAATATTCCCCCACTTCCCAGAGGGATGAGAGGCTCAGAGCCCCCATCCTTCAAAAAGTTTCCCCCTAATTGATTCCTAACTCAGAGAGCTCAGCAAGGGGGCTTCACGCTGCTCTGAGAAGCGTGGCTGCAGCCCATGCCCGCATCTCTCCTGTGTGCAAACACACACAATGGTCTGCACGTGGTCGGTCAAGCTTCATTCCTTCCTTAAGGTCTTTTTTTCTTTTCTTTTTGATTTCTCTTTGAAATATTCCAATATGTGACTTTTAGTGTTTCATGTGTGCGAATTTCTGTCCGAAGACAGCCCATGTCCAATTCTGCTGTTTTCTATTGCTTTATCAGCACAGATTTCTGCCTTACATATTTGTATATGCTGAAAAATAACCATGACCCATCCAAAATACCTTGACCATAATCTGAGGCTGTCAATGCAATACTGTTTAAGAATTGGCAGTACTGGCCAAGAATTGCCAGCCTCCAAAACTGCCATTTTTTGTTGCTGCTTATCAAAGCATTTTTACATCAGTGGGGTTGCTCCTGTATTTAAAGGGGAAAGTGCATTTCAACACTTTGTTGAGTCATGGCACCGAGTTTTGAGGGCTTTTCCTTTCAGATATTGTATTTACCTGTATTTATGCTTTTGATGTGAATTTAGCAAAAGATTGTTTAAAGTTTAGGTGACAAATTTATTTGTAATCTTGACATATTTGATCATCAGAGAGAAAGCGAGAATATAAATAAAAGACACTGGACATTCACATAATCTACAGTTAATTCAGTATTTTGTACAGATAACAATATACACATCGTCTTGCCTTTCCTCACAACCAGCTCACACTATATCTGCAGAAATACACATTGCCGGGGGAATGGCTTTTGGGAACTAAACTGACCACAACCCGCTGCCGAGATCTGCCCCCCCACGCCCCGAGAAGGTATTTGGCAACAATACATCAGGGTGATTTTTGGAGACACTTTGCAGTAAAACTGTTGCAAAGGAATTTGAAAGAAAAGCATAAAATTCACAACCCAGAGCCGCTTGTGTTCCCGGGTCAAGACAAAAATCACCTTTTGACCTCGTGATAAAAGTGTAGTTATTTGGTAATAAATACATCTATTCACGGTTTAATGCTTGTGTGGAAGAATAAAACTAGCAATCTACAAATTAAGAAGATGAGAAGCAGAATTAACATATGATTTTCGTTTTACAAAAGAAAAGGGTTGTGGGTAGGTGGTTGGCATATTAAAAAGCATTTCATTTTAGAAAAGTTAATGTAAATTCAAAATAAAATGAAACATACCGCATCGGTGCGCTTTTTAAAAAATCTGCTGGAAGAACAGAGTTTTCTACCATGGGTTTCTGAAGTGATTCACTATTAACATTTCTCCTATAGAAATATAGACATTGTCACACCTTTTACCGTGGATGAGGACTTTATTTTCTCTTTAAAAGGTTTCGGTGTGGATGGGCGGTGAAGCAAGTCCTTGCTTTGGAGAGTGCACTGACAACAGAAAGCAAAGTACCTTATATCAACTCTGTAAAGCACGAGTCTCGGTGGTCACTAAAGACACAACAAGCAGTTTTGGTTGGACACTCTGGATCGCTGCGATGCCACCGCCTTTGCCCACCGTCCTCTGCCAACGCCTGAGTCACCCTCCAAAAGTGCGTCTGCTCTCTCCATGTCGTGACACTTCCCTGTCCTGCTCTGCAGCCACGCTCTGTCTCTCCTTTATTTCCAAGAGCAGATGATGTTGAAGAACCTCAAGTCCTTTCTCTTCCCACTGCGCTGTGGTGGACCCTGTATCAAAACTGAGCGTGGTCGACTTCATCCAGCCAAGAGGCTGGGCTGGCAGGGAAATCTGGGTACCCCCCACTGCTCCCAGTGGAGAGGTCGGAGCTTGGTCCATTCCCAGCCAGGACCCTCATGGACGGGGGCACCCCTTGTCCGCTTTGTCCCATGATGCCCAAGCCGTTGTCTGGGTAAACCAAGCTGGAGATTAAAGGCTGGTGGCCTGGCAGTGCTTGCAAGGAAGCCGGTGACTGGGGTATCCCATAGGGGCTGTTGGATCGCAGGTCGTGGTACTGGTCCTGAGCTGGGATGCCGCTGTGATCCAGAGCGAAGCTCCCGTTGGTCCCAGCCTGTCTCCCCAGAGCAGGGGATGCTTCGTTGAGATTGCTGTAAATCCCATTGGAATGGCTCATCTCGGACATAGAGGGCTCATCTGAAAGGGAAACAGACTGGTTTTACTGGGAGAGCAATGGTCACGGCTGGCAGCGGTCACACAGGAACTCCCGCAGGCTCTGTGTATAAATAGATGACATGGATGGGAGCTGAGCAGAGTGCTTGCCACTTGTAATTCCTTATTATTCCCATCTTTGATGATGGATCTTCATGGAAGGCCATGGGATTATTATTTTTTTCCGAGTACAAACATCTAATACATTTTGAATTTTAAAAATATGCATGACAAGTACCTATTAAAACATAAGACTGAGATTTAAAAATAATCCTTTAAAGAGGAATGCGACTTCAATTACTTTCCACCTTTTTGTTCTGCATTTCTATTTGGCTTTGAGATGTATTTTGAATTTTGATTCATTTGAATTCATTTTGAATCATTTTTAGGAGCAACGTGAACACTCATTGATGCAAGAAAAAACTCTCCATTGCTCAGAAAAAAAATATTAAATCTCAGCAGTATTTGTCTGCTCAGGAACAGGCTAATGAAATGTATTTGTATGACTTAAAAACACTTCTGAAAAAATGAAAAACGTTTTTTAAGTTACCAGTAAAATTCTTCTGTATTCGTTAGGGGCTTTACGGTCAGCGAGAGCTGCTCTGTTGCCTGGGATACAAACCTGTTTGTGGCATCAAGCGATCAAGAATTGTTCAACATTTTTTAGTTATTATTTATAGTATATTCATATTTAATGGCGCTGGTGCACAGAGTGAATAAACAGACTTGAAAATCAAATCATTTTTAGGAACACGGGCGAGCAGCTAAGATGCAAAACTGCCTGTGTACAAACAGCCGCGCATTATAGACACCTGCCTGTGTAAATATGGACACAGTTTTCCATTTCAGCTTCTCTCCTGTATTCCTAAAACTGACACACACACAGAGGCACATGCTTTTTCACACTTTTTTCCCGAGTGATTTATACTTTTCCAGTGATTCTGGAGTCTATTTTTTTGTATTTCCAAGAGTCCCTTGAAAAGGCTGTGTAGGAGCAGTGGCTCTTAACACCGGCAGCGCCTGCCCGGGGAGCTCTCCCTGCTCCCCCTGCACCTTTTTGGAGGGGTCACGGCCCCCTCGGAGGGGGAGCGGAGTTTCCCCTGCAGCTCCTCAGCCCCTGCTGCTCCCCACTGCTGCGGCTCCGCCTTCCCCCAGCAGCCAGGACCGGGCAGTCGGGGCCGCACCGCGGTAAACCGCGCAGCTCTGCACTTCTCATTGTATTATGACTAAAAATTATTAACGTGGCAGCGAGGGGATGAAAGGAGCCTGGGCATGGACCGTTCTGGGCAAAGCCGCGGCTAGGAGAGGGGCTCCAGGGACCAACCTGTGAAAGAGACCTCGGCATCGCTGTCGGGCCCCTCCTCCTGGATGCTGTCCTTGTCGGACTTGGAGGTCCCCCGGGACCGCTTCATGTTCCTGAAGTACTGACCCCATCGCTGCCTCCCCGCGTCCTTCTTCAGCCTTTTCTCCTTGGCCCTGCGGTTCTGGAACCAGACCTGCAAGGAGGGGAGGCCGGGAAGCTCCCTCTCTGCGGGGCCGGCTCCTGTTCCGCC
>NW_010185131.1:0-418 GCF_000695765.1 Mesitornis unicolor | reverse complement strand
CTCTCCGTGAGTTACAGACCCCTCTGATGGCCCATACTGGCAGCCTTTTTCCTGCGAAATTCAGAGAAAACTGTAAACATCCCTTGAACTTTTCTCCAGGTATCTGCGTTGTCATGAACCTCTGATACAGGAGGTATATAAAGCAAAATAACCGTGGTCCAAACACTTCCTAAGGATGGAGGGAGCTGGCAGCCAAAGCCACTTTTCATCATTTATCAGCAGTCCTGGCTCACCGGGCAGATCCCAGTTTAAGTTAGCAAATGTGATGCCCATCTACTAGAAGGGCTGGAGGGAGGATTTGGGAACTACAGACCTGTCAATGTGACCTCAGTGGTGGGCAAGGCCGTGGAGATCATCCTGAAAGCCATCAACAGCACATCAGGCCTTGCCAGCATGGGTTCAGGAAGGGCAGGTCCTG
>NW_010185130.1:0-14419 GCF_000695765.1 Mesitornis unicolor | reverse complement strand
CCCCTCCCTTCTTCCCAGGCTCAGCTTTTGTCCCCGGTTCCTTCACTTTCCCCATCCCCCTTTGCCTTGAGGCGCAGGGAGATGAGAGTGGGGTATTGCAGTTGGTCTTCCTCCCACCCCAGCCACATGCTTCTTAAAGGGATAGAAAAAAAACCACCTCAGCCCAGTGTCTCTCTGCTTCCACATGGCCCCCTTTCCATAGGGGGCAAAAGTCCTCAAAATTCCAATATGGGTCTGCCCACAGCTACAGATTCCCTCACACACAAAACTGCTTCAGCCCAAGTCCACAAAACTCCAATCTGGTTCTGCCCATGGTCACAGTTCCCTCACACACAATCAGTCGACCGGGCTCTTGCCACGGGTTGCAAAGGGGAATCACGGGTTCTGCATCCTCCTCCTCCTCCTTCTCCTTTCTTTCCTTCAAACCGACCTTGGTGTTCTTTAAAGTTGTTCTCCTCAGGCTCCACTCCTTTCTCCGCTGCATGTTGCTTCTGATGGTTATGGAGATTCTGGCTCTCTCTCTTCTTTTTTTTGTTCAGAATGAAGCTGCAGTGGGGCTTAAGCTTAAATTGTGTTCGGGGCTAGTCAAGCCCAGCCGGGCGAGGCCAGGGCCGCACCACCCACACCCGGGGCTGCGCTGGTCAGGGCCGGTGCCAGAGAGAGGGAGAGGCATGCCCTGCACCCACCTTAAATACATGAATTTGCAGGGACGCTGATTGACTTGGCCCTGTTCAGAGGTGGGTCTGACTAAGTCAAAGAGGGAGCTTTTCAGTTAGCTTCTTAAAGGGCCATCTCCATAGCCCTTCCTCCGTTACCAAAGACACATCCAAAAACCCCTCACTGAAAACCCAATACAGAACTGAATACAATATTTCAAATGCAGTCTCATCAGGGCGGTAAAGAGTCCACCCAAAGCTTTGCAAGTTTATTTCCATCTGTTTACCAATTACCAAGTCTTTCAGAGATGGATCCATCCTACAGTGAGTTTATTGGAGGATATGAGGGAGGGAAGAAGGTTGCAAAGACAATTTGGATTTGTCCCTTGCTTGCTAGTGAGCTCACAGGTAAACTTTCAGCCAGTATGTGAATAATAATCCTGGCCAATTAAAGTCCTATATCCCCCAAAGAAAGTGCTTAAAAGACAAGAGCACAGAAATGCTATTCCCACATTGTCAAAAGACAGAGCAGTACAGAGTTCCTCCTGATTCTGTGAAAAGATGTTACCACTTTAAGTACATTGCATATACACATTTCCTGAGATATGGGTCATCTACCCAGAGTTTTCAACTATAACTTTTACATTTATGTATAACTCAAATCTTGGCATATTTATACAGTCCAATTTCTTAGCATAATTCTGCTAAAGCAAACAGAATCACAGAATCACAGAACGTTAGGGATTGGAAGGGACCTCAAAAGATCATCTAGTCCAATCCCCCTGCTGGAACAGGAACACCTAGATGAGGTTGCACAGGAAGGCGTCCAGGCGGGTTTGGAATATCTCCAGAGAAGGAGACTCCACAACCTCTCTGGGCAGCCTGTTCCAGTGCTCTGTCACCCTCACTGAGAAGAAGTTTCTTCTCAAATTTAAGTGGAACCTCCTGTGTTCCAGCTTGTGTCCATTACCCTTGTCCTATCATTATTTGTCACCGAGAAGAGCCTGGCTCCATCCTCGTGACACTCACCCTTTAAATATTTATAAACATGAATGAGGTCTCCCCTCAGTCTCCTCTTCTGCAAACTAAAGAGACCCAGCTCCCTCAGCCGCTCCTCATAACAGAGTTAAATCAAGAAGAAACATGACATATCTTTTGTGTTATGCCCTTACTGATAGAATCAGAGATCTGTATTACCTATTCATGTGGAGTTGTAGGTCTGCATTAAAACACACTTGTTTGGAAATACACTTCAGAAGAAGTAAAGATATTAACTATTTTTTTAAAATTACTTGTAATAGTAGAGCACTGCAGAAAGGAGCACTTTTTGGAGGAAATTTTAGCTTAATTTACCAGTATATTCTGCAAATGCATCTTGCCATTACAGTTATGGTATCCCTGAAAAGCAAGATTGTGACAGTTTAATGCAAAAGCAATTATAATCCATGGTAGAGTACTAAAAGAGTTTTCCAGTGGAGGAGGAAATAGTGAAAAACCCAGTATTTTAATAAATTTACCACAGTTTTTTCCTTAGGTCATCAATATCACCTGTCAAAAAAGCACAAGAACCAACCATATCATTTAGCTGGTAGTAAAATGTGTGAGTTTAATGTACAACTTCAGCTTGTAAACCCCTGATTTCTTTTCTTACAACAATGCAGACTCCAAAGGTAATTTGAAGCCTGCAACAATAAATTTGGTTTTAGTTACTTGTCTCTCATGAGCCTTTTTAAAAGCACCCTACAGACTCTGAAGACAACTGGTACAGTAACAGGCTTTCTGCATTCACAGGCTTGTTCTCATGCCTCCTGATTTCCTTTACATCTTTTCACTCATCATTCTACTAAGTTTATTCTATTTGGTACCAAAGCACTCATTATATGATTTCCAGATCTCAGCTATTACCATGCTAATTCTTTGTAGTCCAAAACTTAAATATCAAAAATATGTTTAAGCAACCTTAAAAGAACAAGATTTTCTTCATTTTTACATAGATACAAATGGTTAAACCTTTAGTAACAAAAATTGACAGAGGAAATTCAAAGTGCCTTTAAGTGCATAAACATCAGCAGCTTTACCTGAATGCAAAATGCATTGTTTTTCTTTCCCATTCCTCATCTCACCCACTCAAAGTAATTAGATACAACCTTTTCACTTCTGAAATTTCAGTGGCACTATGTTTTTGGCACACATATTCAAAACCAAAAGTTTTTTAATTCATTGATTGCTTTTCTTTCTCTTTATTTCTAAATTTAATCTCTGCTCTCTCATTACTAAAGGAGTATCTGCAAGCTGAGATGCATGATCGAGAAGAGATGTAACAATCCCAGTTATACTAACCAGCTTCTCAGATGGAAATAGCTTTTGCAGAATATCTAGGTTACTTTAAGATATTTGTCTAATTTCACTGTCACTTTTCGTAAAATGAAGATTCAAGATAAGCGAATTACACTAATTACTACACATTGGAATATTGGAATGCTATTTTCAACCACCACTCCAGTCTATTGTAAAATGATCACCATTAAGAAAAGAAGGAAACAATATTTAGATTACATAATAGAATAATTTATATGGCAACTTTCTCGTTTTCCTTCATAATTATCAGATTTATTTACACATATATATATATGTTAAGAAAAAAAGACTGAGTTGTGTGGGTTTTGGAAGTGGTGATCTGTTCTAACACAGTTCAACAGAATTCCTGGCATTATTGCTCATCTTGTGATAGACAAGAAATCACAGTAGCTGTTGCCTTAATACATGTGCAGTCCCCATCTCCAGGTAGTTTTAAATATGATGTGTGAATTCTAGGCTCTAATATTGTAAACTGAAATAAAATAGTTCAATTATGTTCATGCATAGGTATTTAAAAATAGGGCTAAAGAGTAGCAAATATCTCATTGTATTCAATCACATTATTTTTCCCCATGAATATTTTAATTTATTTTTTCATAATAGTCTTCATTTATCTTGCAATTTTGTTATCATTTCTCTATTGTGAGCTCACATGCATTTGATGCATAAGACAGATCATATAATGAAAGTATTATCCTTTGAAAATTCTTATACATTTCATGAAATTACTTTCACTATTGTCTTTACAAACTAATTAAAAGTTTCAGGCATAATGTGAAATATTTGAAGGTGTAAGCATTGTATTACTTGACTGCTCTGCACAGTCATCATGTGAAATATCTAACTGATTTGGCCATTACAAGAAATCAGTAGCATTGATCTTACAGTCAAATTTCTAATATTCATTTCCAGTATTGTTGTAACAAATAGAATCTTCTATCATGAATAGTGTCCCAGCAATTCCTTATCAATCAGCATATAAGTAGTTACACGTAAATGTTGTACAGCAAATTTTTTCCCACATTGCCTCTCAGTTCATCTCAATTATTATAAGGTTGGAAAAAAATTCTTTGCTGTCTTCCTTTTTGGGGACTTCACACAGAATTTCTTTGATTTTTTTTTATATATATATTTTTTTAAAATCTTAAAATCTTTTTCTATTTTGGTCATGTGTTCCACATACTTTGATAGACAGTATTGACCAAACTTCACCTGCAGTATTTCTCTGAGTAAAAGGTTGAAAAATTTGTCAAATTGTGTTACTATTTCATTTCCAGCTGGAACAAGTTGTGCATCTTCTAAACCATGTCTGTGGGTGCTCAAGAAATAATATTTAGCTATTATAAATATGAACAGGTAATTATTCATATCAATTGGAATATTCATCTGTGCTATGTGGATTTCGTAGTATGTAAGTTTTAATCCTGAACTTCTACATTAATATATGAACATTATGAATAAGCAAAAAACTGATTCTGAGAGAAACATAAACTTTGTAGGTAAATTCTTCTCCTTGGGACTTGTCATTTAGAAATAAAAAATGTAAAAGTTAAGTAATATGATCTGTCTTATGTTCATTAGCTTGAATATGGGAAGGTAAAACATCTGTAAATGTCAAGGACCAAACACTCTTCTATAGCGGAAGATTTAAATCTTTGAAAGTAAATCAACACTATTCAGGAAAAGACTAATTCCTTGAGAAGAATTAATATAGAATATATTTATAACCGTAAATATTAAGACTTTTAAGCAATTTAGGTTTTCATTAATGTCTTTGGATGTGGACTTCAAATGAGTGGGCTTCAAACCAGCAATTATACAAGACACCCATTAAGTACTGAGTAATTAAAACTTTCTTTTCTCCATAACATTCCAAATTTATGAGCTAGTCAGTTTAACTCTCCACACAATGAGTGGTTGACTTGACTATGAGCAGTACTGGGTTGTTAGCATTCCTGAAAGAAACCATTCTGACACAGGTAGTAGCATAAAGAAGTTTTGCTTTTTTCATGTGAATAGGAGCTATGAATTCATTTGGGTTTTCACTGCTCACCTAAAGACATCTTCAAAGGGTTTCTACTGCCTCAAAAATAAAACAGCATAAAAATGCCTGAAGCCACATGTAAAATAATGAAAGTATGAAAAACATTAGACACTGAAAAATGCAGGCACAAGCCACTTCAGGCAGTTTGGACTCTCAGGAATATTTTAGGCTCATAACATTTATTTACTTAACACACATTTTAAATTATCAAAGCTTGCAGTCTCTCCTTTAACCATTTTCTACATCCCAGAATGCACCAAAACAAATAAAGAAAAAGTTCAATGAGATAGTGTGGAAATAAGATGCATTATTGACATCCTTTACCAAGAGCCTGTCATTCGTTCCCTAAGTACTTTTTTACTATAGTTGTAGTGAGTCATTTGCACCTGTGGGCTTGTGATATGTGGGTCCCATGCTAAATGTTGTCCACCCATTAGGCTTTCTATGAAGACAGAACCTAAAGAAAGCCTGCTAAAAGGCACCACTGAGCCATAGGGAAATTCAAACTGCTCTTCATGCTAGAGCTAACAGAGCTGTTAAAATCAAGGGATAAAGTTAAAAATGAGATAATTTCAGCGTATTTTCCTTCTGAATGTGATTTATTCTGCTGTTTTTTGTAGTGATTTGCTGTTATTTTTCCTAAAACAGATTGCTATATATATGAATCAAGTTTTGAGAATATCACAGTTTTGTGATAAAGCAACAACTACATTAACATAAAATTGGAAAGAATGCTTTGCAGATATGTTGCTTTCCATCTTGAGATCTCAAGTGCATCACTAGGATTTATGATTAACTGATTCTTACAGCAATAATGATAAACAGACAGCATTCCATTTTATATACAAGACCATTAAAAACAAATTCCTATAGAAACCAGACAGTAAACAAAATATATTTTTGTAGACTCAGTTTACAGACAGGTTGTTTCATCCAGTTCAGTTGCTGGTGTAACTGCAGTCTTCAGCTCATTGTCAAACCATAATTAAGGCAAAAGGGAGTCTGGGAGAAGAGGTTAGAGCAAGACTTGAATGACCTTGTCTTATTTCATTTAAATTGTCACAGGAGTGTACCCTGAGACACAAGGGTCTATGCTCCAGAGTAATTCACAAACCTCCTCCTTCTATGAGCCAGAGATTCTATGTCTGAGCCAGAGAGACTGACGAATCGCCCAAATTCAGGCTAGAAATCTGAGGTCAGCCTTGGACGTATTGCATGTCTGCACTCTTTCAGGGCTTGAGAGACGATGCTGGGCCCCAAAGAAGTGCTTCCATCCAGTTTTCAACCTTGCATTTTTAATTTTTCACTAGCACATTTAAGACCTCTTTGTGTGTGACATATAAGCCAACTGAAAACTAATTATAAGGAAGGACATGTGAGACCTTGATCAGGAAACAGAGAGTTGAGGGATCAAGGCTCCTCCATTTTTCTTTCCTGTTTTATTTGAGAAGGGTGGTTGATTTGTTTTATTCTTGGTGGGTTTTGGCTTTGGTTTTGTTTTTGTGTAGACACATATTTAAACTGGCTTCAAGTAGTTCGAGTGCCAGGATCAGGACTCTGTTTTCCTCCTGAATTGAGAATGAGGGTACAATGAACAATTAAATACAGTTTTTAGTCTTTAAGCTTTAAAGAATCACATTTGTCTGTCATGAAGCACATGCATCTCATCTGAAATGTCAGGATTTTCCATGACTTTCATGCCTAATTTTAGATCACCAATTTGGACTGTGTATGAATAGTAGTCAGATTTCCTCCATATGACAACAGGCTATTACCACCTGCCACGGACACTCTGTCAACCCTGGCACTCTTCCATCCTAACAGTCCAGTATCCTCCACTTCAGCGAAAGTTAAATAAAGGAAATGCTTGCAAGTCTCAGGATTAATATGAAAAACTCAGTAGAAAATAACCCAGTAATAAATTTTCTCATTTTTATTTTCAGGAAAGAGGATGAAAACCTGTACTACTGAAATTTAAGAGGACTATGATTTTAATATGGAGGTCCTTTCTGGAGCATAACTAGATCTAGGGAAAAAGCAGAGTATAAATATAAAGACAAGTATTACCTAATAACACTAATATTTAGCTGATCCTAAGAAGCTTTAGCACACATCTGGATAGTTATAACACTAATGAATTAACATATGAAAAGTATGGATTTGGGCTAAGTGTAAACCATCTTTGAAACATTTAAACCTACTGAAACCCCTCCTTTTTAGTTTCTACAGTGTTCTCAGTTTTAAATCCAAACTCTCTTATACTACCCTTCTACTCTTTTTTTTAGTAACCACTTCTCTCCACCCTCCCTTTTATGTACATATGCAGGCATTTGGTGATGGTTTTGAATGTGGCAGAAGTTCTGTCAAGCTGAGGCTGTGATAGAGGTTAGCAAATATTTTCATGGTTCAGTTTTCTATTCACTCCAATAAAGGGAGAACATAATGACTGAGGAAGTGGCTGTGTTGCTAAGATAGAAAGGTTTAGTCTTATAACCATTTCAGTGAACATCTTCAGACTGTGTGAAAGAAGGATCTGAATAAATGCGTAATGGCTAAAACTTCAACTACTTTAATATGTTTTTCTCAATTTTTCCTAAATAAAGAACAATCTTAAAAAGATAAAAAAATACAACAAAAATAAATAAAGTATCCTTTAACTATTAATTTTAAAGCTCTGATCTCTAACATGTGGCTCACTGGCAGCATACTGTTGCAAGATCCTCTGATATTCCTTTCAGACTCAGAAAACAGTCACTGCTGCTATGGTCCAGGCTGACAGGCAAATAAAGAATGATGCTGCCTGCAGCATATTTCTTGCTTCTCACTGTTGTCCACACTGCCATTGAGAACTGGGAGAGTCACAGTTCTAGCAAATTCAAGATGTGACTTTTCTTGTTCCTCAATTATATGAAAGACTTGGTTCAGAAGCTAGTAATTTTTGCAGAGGTCAGTTATGATTCATGTCCAGTGCATGTGTGATTCATGGAAGAGATTGTTACAAGAAATAAAATCCCATGGCTTTAGAAATTTGTAATAACAAATTAGTCAAGATGATCCTAAATTCAAATAAAGTATATTAAAGATCACCAGATACTTCCACTTGCTAAAGAACACTTTGGCAAGAATAGTTTTAGAATTAAAATAGAATAAAACAAACAAACATGCAAAAAACCCAAAACATTTTATTTCTACACATAAAATTACAATTATAGTTAAACACTCATTAAAAGGAAAAAAAACATTACTGCCATCAAATTGGTATTCTTCAAAAAACGATCATTTTTCCTTTCCCGTCTTTGTTGGAAATCTAGTTTGGCTTTTATATGGCAATGATATTGTGTTCTTTTCCATTTTAAAGATACTATGTCATAATGAATTTTGATGTCATTACAGCAAGGGAACAGATGCTGCAATTAAGATCACTAAATGGAATTCAGTCCTTAGAGATTCATATATCCTGTGTGAAAATTTATTACCCTGTGTAGTATTTATAACATCATCAGTCAGAAGAGGATCGATAGTAAAATTTGGACTGTTGTAATGGTGCAAGGTACAGATTGTCAGAGAATTTAAGACATCCTTTTCTCAGACTGTAAAGCAAAATGGAGTTGATTTGCCTTTGCCCTGAAATTCATATGATGAAAGGCGTAACTGAAGCTAAATCAGACTCCTAGAATTTTTCACCCACACTTTTCAGATGCAAGTGATAAGGCAGGAAGAGTAGAGAACCAGATGTATTAATATAAATTATGTCCATGACACTTCACATATACTGCAGAAAAGATTTTTTTTTTCTAATTCATGCTTTTGGTTTTTTTCAACCCTGGATTACTCTAACATTCTATGTGCTGGAATACATAACAACTTGTTAGAGTGGTTTCAGTTTTTAAAACGTGAAGGAGCTAATTTTCTGACTAAACACAAAAATCAAAGTGCACTGAAACTTCTTTTACTAGTGTTGGTTTCAAAGATGACTTCAGAGTTTTTTCTAATTGTAGCTGTGATGATCCTACTTTGTATCCCACAAAAGTTGTATTCATTATCTAATTGTTAAGTTGTAGGGGTAAAGGTGAAGCTAGACTCTTTACGTTTGTGATCTCAAACTCTGTAAATTACATCTAAGTTTTAATTAATTTCTAAGGAAATTTAGAATGATTTTAGAATGAATCATTACATGTTTCTGAATAATTTTTTAGATGACAATTGTTGCTACACCTACAAGATTTTAAACTTGTAGAACACGGAAGCTTTCGTTAAATGGTGATGCAAGGAATAAAGATGATTATTATTTTTTTTTATTAACTCCCACCACTACTAGTAAGCTTTCTGTTTAGACAATTACTGCTGTGAGACAAAAATGTCAATTTATCTTGAGTGAATTAAGGCTTAATTAACCTTACTTTCCCTCAAGGCCATTGATCTGGAAACAGCAAGTCAGTAATTGAATGTTATAGCTACGACAATCCCCAGTTTCTTACAACATGTGATTCATTTTCCTGAATTATCATGAGAGCAAGTGTGTTCTGGCTCTTAACCGCCTTTTTAATATAGCTTTTAATCCATCAAAAAAGATTCAAATTAATGATGGTTCTAGTATGAAAAAAATCTGTTAATTTTACATAATGACATTGTTTATTTTTGTTTTCTAAAATCCTATTTTTTGTAGTTGAATAAATTTTATAGTTACATTAGTATAGATGAAGCACATATGATAATTTCTGTTACAGGATGTGTTAATGTGTTGAAAGAGAACAAACTACATTTATCTCATTTGTACTACTATGTCTGTCCCCTGTAAAGCCAACAATTTATACTAAATAGACTGTCTATTCAATCTCCAACTGCTAGGGATTATCACACATCTGCAGACCCTTATTTAGACTGCTTAAACTGGATTATGGCCATAGATATATTATGGTTATATAAGATCAAAAGAGATGTAGTTCTAAGATGTTTTGGAGTAGCATAAAATAATTTTGGCCTCTGTAGTGTCATTCATTGATTCAACTAAATAATGCTAGAGAGGGAATCATATATTCATTAGATTTGTTTGTAATAGACATAAAATGTGCCTCAATTGACTTCAGTAGACCCACTATGTTTTATTAATTTGAACATTTTGTTTTATTTACAATTTTTGCTTATACGGTACAGAGAAAAACAAACTTCTGTATAACTAAGGCTGCCAGGCCCAACTGCTTTTATAAGAATCTATTGAAGGCATTTCACTAAAGATGAAACCACTTCTTTTTTTTTCCACTCGTTTCTTAATAACTTTTACTAGTATTCACCATTTGGATCTTGAAATCATCTCACAGTTTTTGGGGATTTTCTGTCTTTATGTATCTGTCTTTTAAACTTTTCCTGTATCTTTTTTTGTCATTTATCCTGAAAAGAAAAGCAACTTCAGAGGCCTGATAAATTAAACAAATTTTATTTTAATCTTCCCAGATAAGTTCCTATGTCTCTATTTCTATAGATTCATGCAGTTTGCAAGCAATCCACTACGGGTACAGGCTTCACTGAAGAACTGCACTCTGAATTTCCATTCAGTTTCATCACCATCACTTGGTTTGTTCTCTCTAGGAATGGGACATTTGTCAAATTAGATTTTTATGATGATTCGGTTTATAGTTCTTCCTGGGACTTGGAATGATCCAATGCATTTTCCTTTTGTTCTTCCCTGAATATTTTACTTCTCCTCTTTGAATCACCATTTTAGGAATCCCTATTTTGTTAACTGCTCCTGAAACTAGGAAGAGAGACTGTGGCTATATCTATACCATTAAGTATACCAGAACTGATCTCCGTCCTCAAGGCCAGTAGGCATCGTCCTTACATTGCCCTGCTGGATTGCTCAGTCTCCCTCCAAAACACAGCCCCAGGATGTGAATTGGATCTTGAAAGTAGGATCTGGCCTGCATTGACTCTTGAGCTAAATCCTGAAGTTGCTTAGGATCATGCTAGTTGTAAAGGACCAAAATAGTTTTTCAAACTATATAACACTAGACACATGAAGGACCAGTACGTGGAAAATTTCCTGACACTGTGTAATTTACCTCTGTAGATGTCACCAACACTCAGCCACACCAGAATGGTGTGTCTTTTGCCTCTGTCAGATCTGCTACTACAATCTGGATGGCCCAATCATGCCAGCTGGGCTGTGATATCAGCCTTTATGCTGGGAATGGAGACAGTGTTGACATTTTTAGATGTTTGCTATTGAACTGCAACAACAGAAAAACCCTTTCATGCCTTTCTTGTATAAATAGCAGCAAAAATGTTCTGTATTCTTTATGGCCTTGTAGAAGAATAACTACATGGTGATTTTTGATGAAATTTTCAGTTTGGCGGATTGGTAAGTGAAGATATTCTAAAGGTAAGAGAGATTTTGCCACACCGTAAAATGCTTCTTATCCTATTGAATACATTCCTCCTACTTTCATTTAAGTATGAAATTTTTTCTAGAATAGAAATTATCAGGAGCTATTATAAGCCATTGAGAGTGACTACACGTAGAAAGTGATTTTTAAAATCTTTATTCTAATACTTTATTGTGAACAGTGTCAAAAAAGCATGTGTGAGAAGATAAGAATTTTCAAACCAGTCTACCGACCTAGGAAGTGATAGTGCTCTTTGTATGAAAGATATACTAGTTAAAAGAATGGGTAACATAAATCCATTGAAAATTTCATGAGAAATCCAAGAAACTATTTTCAACAGATCAGAGCACAGACTGAGAAGTCATAAATAAATTGTTCCAAGAGCACTGAAGCTTCAGGCAGAAGAACTTTACTGGAATAGAACATCAAAATAAAGATATCCTAAGTGTAGCAATAGGACAGTGAGATGTCACACTGACTTCTTGAATAGTATGATTGAATGAAGACAGCTCTGCTCTCTGAGCACAGAGGTTTTCACTTGTGATCTTTCATTCATGGCAGTTTTAACATGCTGATGTTACAGTTCTGTAGTTGACATCGGATTAAATTTAATCTTCAAAACTGACAGAGCTTTCTATTTTGATTCCAGTCCTAAATAGACACACAGTGCCAATTTCAACAGCTAGATTCTAGGTCCAAAGGAGGGCCATGAAGATGATCAGAGGGCTGGAGCACCACCTCTATGAGGACTGACTGAGAGAGTTGGCGCTGTTCAGCCTGAAGAAGAGAAGGCTCCAGGGAACCTTATTGCAGCCTTCCAGTTCCTGAAGGAGTCCTATAGGAAAGCTGAGGAGGGACTTTTTAAAAGTGCAGGTAGCAATTGCAGAAGAGGTAATGGCTTTAATCTGGAAGAGTGTAAATGTAAACTAGAAATTAGAAAGAAATTCTTTACTCTGAGGGTGGTGAGACACTGGCACAGATTGCCCAGGGAAGCTGTAGATGCCCCCTCCCTGGAGGTGTTCAAGGCCAGGTTGGACAGGGCTTTGAGCAACCTAGTCTGGTGGGAGGTATCCCTGCCCATGGCACGGGGGGTGGATGAGATGATCTTTAATGTCCCTTCCAACCTAAATTATTCTATGATTCTATGATTTTCTGAAGACCTTATGACTTGTGTTATTATGGTCAGAATTTTTTATCCCAAAATATCTTATTAATGTTGTTCAAAAGGAACCCACACAGGTTGTATTTGCATTCTCATCTGATGACAGACCTAGTTCCAGCTAGGTTGAATGTTTCCCTCCATTACTTTTACTAGCCACAGTATGAATATGACATTTCAAGATTCAGGGATTTCATTGGCATAAGGAATCAATGCATTCTTTTCCAGCATAGTAATGTGTGGTGTAGTAATGTCAATCTCTTTCAAACACATACAAACTCATAAAACTGAAGCATTTTCAGTATTTTGGATTTGTAAGTTCCTGTCATCTCTGAACCACTCTTACTGACTAGCTGCTGGGAAGTAATACATTCTAAAATATAAATTGTTTTTCTATGTTTGTGTAACTGAGCTAAAATTATTTTGCCCTGGCCTTAATTTTTTAATAGCAAACTCTGATGCCCTATTGGACATCTCACAGCTCATCCGCAGTGAATGTTTAGCATTTAGTACACCAAAGGTTATAGATGACACTCCTCCCTGTTAGGAAAAGGAAAGTGTCTGCATAAAAATGCCTACTAGTCAGATTTGGATTCAGTCTGTTCTCTGTGGAAGTAATTGCTTTAGCCACTAGCCTTTTATTTCTGCCAGGGCTGGCTGATGATCTGGCAGAACATTGTGATCCACAGTACTGAAGAGTCCTCATAAATCCAGTGACATTGGCCTTAAAGTCTGCACTCTGTAAGTGGGCAGAAGAAGATAATGAATGGTAATAAATGTTAATCAAGGAACACTTGTGTAGAGAATTACTTCAATTTGTGTGTATGTCAAAATAACAACTTTTCTGCATGGCAGACTCATCTCTTCAATGCCAGTTTCTAGTCTCAAACTTTGTGTGCGTATTCTCAAATGCTATGCTGCTACTGCAAGTTTTTATCTAGCAGGTGACTGACTAATGAAAAGACATCTCAGCAGACGCAGACTGGCATTTCCAGATGCAGACTGTAATCCTGGAATAGTCTTTAAAAATAGATTCAGCTTTTTACTTTGCATCACCACATGTGTTACATGTAGGAGTCTTCTTGCTGTCATAGGTGTGAGCTGTGGGTGGCCTTCAACTTTTTGCATGTGAGTGTGTAGGCATAGGAAGGCTGTTTCAGCAGATCATTACAGAGATGGCTTTTAGCTAGACTGAAGCTTCATCTTTCATTTACCTCTTGTTTCATTGGTTGCAACAGGTTTAATCATCAGATTCCAGAGAAAGGTGGTTCTGCAAATTAACTTTCTAAGAAAACTGAAGAAAATGAACTCACTAGAAACTTTGCTGAATCTTCCATTTCTTCTGCTATGTTCCTTTATGTGGCAGCTGAGAACTCGAAATCATTGCTTCTTACAAACCATTTCAGTAAGAGATTTAACTAAAAGCAAAAAGGATAGTTTTCATTGGTATTTTACCTCCCCAAAAATGTAGCAAAACTAAAGCAAACATAAGCCCATTCATAAATACATTTAAGGAGTTTAAACCTACTAAGCATCTCAGACTTACTTGCTGCTAACACATATGAGTCCAGGAAGATCTGCCTGGAAAATTTCTGTACTATTTAAAAAGTTTTGATTAAAGCTGTACTATCTTGGGGTTCATATTAAGTTACTTGTGTTTGTTGAAGACTATTTAAGGGCACTGCCAAATATACTCCCATCGTGTGCAGTGCAAAAAATAAGATGAAACTGAAATTGTATAGCAGAGGGTACAATAAATAATAAAAAATTGAAACAAAACAAAACAAAACAAAAAATAATAAAAATAATAAAAATTAAA
>NW_010185129.1:0-8910 GCF_000695765.1 Mesitornis unicolor | reverse complement strand
GCACCCTATGATCATATTACAACACCTCCAGAACAAAACATGGTGAGGACTGAAATTCTTCTAGATGGTATCTCTCCCAAAATATTAACTACAGGGGAAACAGAATTGTTCACACTAACAGATTGAGTGTTGGGACCACAATCTAGTAGCCTAGATGTCAAGATTCATATAACTCCTGACAGTGCTGTGTGGTTTTGTACCCCAATGTCTCCTCTTATTTTACATGCTTTATTAATATAAAATTCTCGAGTTCTTGTATTTCAGGTATCATTGACAAATACCCGTGCTTTGTCTAGAGGAGATAGCATTGGAACTGTGTTATTGGTGTCACAAACGCAACATTGAATTGAAGTCCAATCTGAAAAAAGCCATGGCTCTCCAATCTGTGTGGGCAATTACCCCACATCACGTTAGCAAACTCAGAGTAATAAACAGCTGAAGGATCTGGAGCAACAGCACGTGTATTGCTGAAGGAGATGACACTCCTGTTTTCCTCCCCTGTCAAAGGATGGCTCAATGTGCTTTATAGTTTCATACTACAAGTACATAAAGATAAATTTCCACAAGATCAGCATGTAAAAATTTAGATTTGGTTAGCCTCTAATGTAACTAACTCATCTGCCTTTTATATTAAGGGAAGATTACTAATTACAGATCTTTTGACAATGTGTTATATAATCATACTAAGCTAAGTGATTTTGATACTAATGTTTCTCATTACTGTTTTTCCTGAGTAGGTAACAGCTCTATACCAATGAACATTACAAAATTGATTGACAGTGGACTGTTTCCTGCTTCAACACCATAAACTCTGCTTTGGTTTTGAAGGCTTCAAGTGGAAAGCAGCTAGAAAACTATGATGTAATTGCAATCATGGAAACATGGTGGGATGACACACAACTGGAGTGTTGCAATGGATGGCTATAAACTCTTCAGAAGGAATAGGCAAGGAAGGAGAGGTGGTGGGGTAGCCCTGTATTCCAAATCCAAATTGTTCACATTAAAACTTTTAATTGATCGTTTGTTGTCGGCTCACCTTAATTTAGCCCGAGGGGATTTACAGAACTTTAGTCGCTCTCCTCCTGCCTCTGAGGCGAGACGCGACACCCTTTTTAATGCTTCAGCCAAAGCTGGATTTTTGAGAAAGCAGTGTTCCCTTTAAACACAATTTGGAGTTTTGCCGGAATGAAGTTATTTTCCTTATGAAACTGATAAGGTTATTGTTTTTGTTTCACTTGCAGATATTTGTTTTTTCAAGGATTTGCTTGCACCTATGGTTACAATTTCTTCCAGGTTTTTTTCTTCTCTCTGCACAAGAGAAAAGAGGAGGGGAAGTGAGAAACCGGGGACTCTCTGGGATAGGTGACCCAGGACAGATGATTTGGGTATGATCTGAGCTGACCAATAAAGATGTATTCTATCCCATAAATGTCACACTCATTATAAATTGGGGAGCTTGCAGGGGATGATCCCTTCCTGCTTCTTCTTTGATAGCTTCCCTTTGTGATGGCAGACTATTGATTCCTGAGGCTTATCCCTCCCTTGTTGCATTTTCATTGACATACAGCCAGTGGTTACTATTTGTGAGCTGAGTATAACTTTGATTGCTATATTATAGTTGTTCTTATTTTTCTTACAATGAATTAGCATTATTGTTATTTAAATTTGGGTTGTTTAAGTTATTAAATAGTCTTTATCTCAACTGATGAGTTCTTTACTTTTAATCTCCTGATTCTCTCTCCCATCCCACTGAGAAGGTGAAGGGCGAGCGAGCGTACTTTTGTGGTGGTTGGATATTTGCTGGATTAATCCAGAACACATCCAAAATCTTGTTTCAAGATTGTGGCTGGCTGACCAGACTGAATATTTAAAACATATCTCTGTTTTTCCATGCACTGGGGTGAGCTGACCTTTCTTTTTTTTTTCCCCCCAAGCTTTTTGCTTATGAAAAAGTAACACAGAAAAGTATTTTAAAGCCAAATATTGAGCAAGCTCTCACAAACTTGAATTGTAAGCCTAAAAAGGGTCTGAAATAGTATCTCTGCATGCAAGAACAAATATTAGCAAAGCAGTTTTTCCCATGCTTCAATGTCAATACTTTAAGCCACTGAACAGTGCAGATGAGTCACATTATTTGTATGTCCAAAGGAAAGATGGGAAACTCTAACTTTTGAGGGATAGGAGTCTAAACAACAAAAAACAGACATCAACAAAGTAAATAAACCCCCCTACTAAACCTGAAACCTATATTCCCAGCTGAAAGGTTATTTCTTTCCCACTCTTCCCTGAAGGATCTCTTAACAACTGAGTTGATTCAATGTAGAATGTCATTAACAATCTAACAGTGAACAAGGACTGGGGATCATCCTTATCTTACAGAAGCAAATTATAAATAATCATCTTGGACAAATCTAACATCCTGACAGGGAGGCAGCATCTCAGAAAACTGATTCCAGTGTACTAATGAACATAACTACCGAACCATTTCTTGCAGAGCGTTTTGGAGCTATAGAAATCCTTCCAATAAATATCAGATAAAGCAGTCAAGGTTGAGGAGAAAATTGCTTCCATGTATGTGATTAAGTTTGACCAATTAATAAGTCATAATAGCCTTGACTGTTTTGTGACCAGCTTCTGACTAGCCCACATATGGCCCTAGTGTTACAGATATAGGAAAAATAAATGTAAAAATCTCTTTTAGAGTTAAAGCTGCTAATGAACCTATGCATAGCCCAGGCCCTATTTTAGTTACAGTTTGTTTTATCCAGTAAAAGTACATTAATCTAAAAGTACATCTACTAAAGGTATAACCAAACAACCAAGTCAGCAATCACCAACAATGCCTCATTCTGTAAAGTGAATCAAGGATGAAAAATTTATTGCTGTAAAGTTTACTGGAGTCTTAAACCTTTGTTATATGAAACAGGCCCCTCAGCTTTTCTAGCCAAGTCCTTGACCCAAGGGCATTGGAGGGTCTCTCCCTTTTAAGTCTGGGGTCTGTGGGGGGCTACAGAGCCACCCCAGACCCAATTTCTAGAAACACTTAGCATGATCAGGATTAGGAGGAGTTATTTTAATTAGCTATGGGAAATTGTATGCATATGCATGTATGTATCCTTTATAATGTGTAAGTACACCAGGCAAGGTGTGCATTGTTGGTGAAACTATTCCCCTTCGTACCCGGCTGTAATATAGAAGTGTCTGCTTATCTGCATCACATTAGTGTCGATAAGTTCTTTTCTACCCTGGCCTTTTCAGTGACACTAGTAGGGCAGGCCAAAATCTCACAGGCTCAACTCTAACTTCCAGCTTTTATCAGTGTGAAAGATGGTGGCAAGGCAGGCTGTGGCTCTGTTACTTTTCTTGTGCCGGCCAAAGGCCAGCTGTAGTGTGAGGGGCTGGAGAAATGGTCCTTTTTGGTTTTTTCACTGTGTAGAGCAAGCAACAGCTCAAATTTAAGTTTCCTATGCATCACATTGCAAGCTACTCCATCAACTTGGATGAAGCCATGTTATTTTATACTTTCATTCGTCCCTTCGGACACTTGTCTACTTCTTTCTCCCTTCATCCACACTTTTGTCTTATACTAACACCTTTCTCCACTTTTCTTTCCTGCCTTATTTCCTCTCTCATATCCATTATTGTATCCTCTTCACTACTCACACTGTCCCTTTCATTCTCTCTCTCTTCTCCCTGGTCCCCACTCAGCCTCCCTCAGCCTCTGGATAAAAGAAGACAAAGTGACAAAGAGAGAGGGAGATGTGGGGAAAGAAATGAATGTTAATGATGGGGAGTCAGAGACAAAGGAAAAATGAAAAATGGAGTGTATCACTTGAATGAGGGGCTTTGAGAAACACTAGAGCATCCCATCCCATCCCCCAGAGTTTCCTCTGGTGAACTCCTGGTTTCTCCAAGTCACAGGTCAGGCAGGACAAAAACTTGGCCTTGCTCTAAACTCCTGCTTCGTTAGGTGGAAGATTTGCTCAAGTGGTCATGTGCCAAAATCAAGGACTAAACCCAGAGGTACATGAGCAGGTGAGATGACACTACAGTCAGTACAGTACCACATGCTTGTACCATGTTTCAATTGTCCTCAGGAAGCCCTTAGAATTAGCTAGCTTCCATCCTTTTCTTTTACATTTACTTTTTCTGCAGCAGGGAGTCATTATATTTTTTTGTCAAGGCCTCCACAAACATTTACTATTAAGCATTCTTAAGTATAATGATGAACATGGTAAATAAATTCAGTCATTAAAATACAGAACAGAGACATGTGCCCAGGCCCAAAAGTATTGCTCATACAAAATCAAGAAACCCTGGCCTTTGGTGCTCACTGATGTCCTCTCAAACACAAATATAGTCAGAGATTACTACTCTGTATATTTATCCAAGTTATTAAATGAAGTCATGCTTGTTTCACATTGAATTAATAGTTTGAAGTGCTGATTTTCCAAAATAGTAAAACCTAAGAACCTGGTTTGTATGTTTACTAAATACTAGTGTTGAGCAGTACTCAAAATGGCTCTGCTAAAGAGAGATAACTGCTGACTCCACTGCTGGACACAGCCCTGTGTGCACTGTTAACCTTGTTAACCTTGTTAAGCTTGGGGGATGCATGAAGTCAGAGAAATCACTGGGTGATTTACACTGATCAGGGTAAAAGTCACACACCTAAGCCAAGACACCCCTACTCAATTTTAGCCCCCACCCTCTGAATCTTTGTGTATTGTACCCTTATAGATAAGTGTGAAATTATGTTGTAACTTGATCTCAACTTCTGTTGTATAAATATTCTCTGTTCTGTCCCTATGGGTATATTAGTTATTTTGGCATTAGCCTGCTAGCACCCAATCCTGCGCAAGGTTGTAACAAACCTGGTATCTCATCTCTGTGTGCAGTATCGGCTTATTGCACGTGGAGCTCTGAACTCCGTTTGTGAGACAACACTAGGTGTGCTTTTTATAGAAGGGACAAAGAACAAAGGAGATGGCTACTTTTTAGCTATTAAATGAAACAACACTCAACAGTAACTCTTGTGTGTAGATCCCTCTGCTCTGTACAGCATCATCTAGATGCAAAGGTATATTAGTTTTGGTTGTAGGCAGGGAGGGCTGCAGGGGTGGCCTCTTAGGGGTTGCCCTGTGCAATACACAGCCAGATCTAGACAACGGACCCACCTCAGGCCAAAGCTGAACAAATCGGCAAAGCTGGTAGTGCCTCTGTGATAATATATTTAAGAAAGGGTAAAAAAACCCCACTGCACAGCAGCTGTGAGAGGGATTAGAGAGAAAAATGAGAGAGAAACAATAGTGCAGACACCAAGGTCAGTGAAGGAGGGGGAAGAGGTGCTTCAGGCACCTGAGTGGCAGAGAGGAACTGGTATGCGATGACTGCAACTACCCATTCCCCATTCCATTGGTGAGGGGGTAGAGGAATTGGAAATGAAGGAGTGAAGTTAAGCCTTGGAAAAAAGGGGGCAGGTGGAAGGTGTTTTAGTTTTTGTATTTGATTCTCACCATTCTACTCTATTTTCAATTGGCAATAAATATAATTAATTTTCCCCAAGTTGAGTCTGCTTTCCCCATGATGGTAATTGGTAAGGGGACTCCCTGTCTTTATTTTGAGCTGTGAGCTTTTTCATCTTATTTTCTCCCTTGTCCTGTTGAGAAAGGGGAGTGAGAGAGTGGCTGTCATCCAAGGTCAACCCACCACAAAAGGCAAGCTCTTTTCAGGAATCGCAGAAACACTGACGCCAAGGAGCCACTGTTCTTTTATAGACACAGCAGCCCAATTAAGGTGGCTAAGGAATAGTCCTTCATTTTATCTATAAGAAGTTCACTGGTAAGAAGTGATGTGGGAGGCAGGTACAGAGAATGTGTTTAAAGATTCTGAGTAGCTTATGTTACAGGATATAGCTCTAGCATTTTAAACTAACAGCTTGGCCATGGATTACCTTCCCTGTGATACAAAAACCTGATAGCCACCACTCTTACTCCAGTTCCACCCATGAAGTTACGCACAAGGTATTGAACAGCAAATGCTGCAAACTACATGACTTGTCACATAGTACAAAGCCAACATTAGCAACAATCATCAGTGTACACAGTCCTGTTTATCCTAGAGATCCTAGAAGCCCTTTTAAAACTTTACAGATCGTTTTATGACAACCAAGCTCAGGGAAAATGGCCAGGGCCAGAATATGAACATGTGCCATGGGCTATCCTTATCTAACACCGAGTTACGGCCCTCACCAGAGTGAAACAAACCAGTCATAAACAGCCATAAACAGTAAGACTAAAGAACTGGCTTAAAGCAGGAAATGCTTGCTGTCAGCAAGTAAAATAACTGTTCTGTCCAGTGCTACTGATCATTATATCTATTTAAGTAAATGGAAACATTATACAATAACCAAAAGTTACAATTTCCATTTGTCTTAGAAACGTATAAGAACATGTTTTAATATATTCTGAGGGTTGGGTCCTCTCTTTCTTTTTTATCTGCTGCTTCTTCACTACAGCCAAGCAAACATACCAAATTTCTGCCCAGGTAAGACTGTTGTATTCTTTCTTATTAGAAAAGAAAGTCAACATATATAAACAACAGGACATGCCAATCTTATTCTGATTATCTCTCTCCAAATTTACCAAAACTGAGTAATTACCATGGGTATTTACTCAGAACCAGCTTCTCCATATGCCAGCCCCTAAACATCTC
The DNA here is from genome assembly GCF_000695765.1 of Mesitornis unicolor. NCBI lineage: Eukaryota > Metazoa > Chordata > Aves > Mesitornithiformes > Mesitornithidae > Mesitornis > Mesitornis unicolor. The sequence continues at coordinate 2,196 of NW_010185129.1, read as the reverse complement.
ACAGTGTAAAAGTAGAATCAGTCACATGAACACAGTAAGATGACTGAACAAGACCTCAGTTATTAGTGATTATAGCAGTTCACTTACCCTATAGTAGTCTGTGCTGTACACATCTCTAGACATCCCAAAATCCCCAATCTTCACCAGCAGGTTCTCACCAACCAGGCTATTCCGGGTAGCAAGATCCCGATGCACAAAGTGCTGTGATGCCATGTAAACCATACCAGCCGCAATCTGCTGGGCAATGTGAAGCATCTGGGATTGAGTCAGCTCAGCAGGATGGTTGTCTTCTGCCATCAGTACTGCATCTGGTCCATGTGCCCTGCACCAAAATACAAGCCAATGAAGTAATGGGCCACTTGTAAGCTAGAGAAGTGAAAGGAATTAGTGGGCCCTAAACCACAAAATTGTCTCACTCAAATATAATGACAAAAAGGGCTATAAATTCATTGGTGAAATAGGGGAGAAGTTGCCTCTTGAATTTTTTTCCTTTACTGTTTTCTTTCATGGTGAGAAAGACATGTGATTTAGAGAGTGTTACACAATGGGTAATATATTGCTTAGGGAAATAAAGCAGATGGTTTATAACAGTGTATCTCAATCCTAAACCACCACTTTTCTCCTGTTCTGTTCCAGTAATTAACTTCCCAGCTAACTTCATTTTCAGGTGCCGTCTGATAAACAAGTGCAGCAATTTTAGATTTATACTTCTAATTTCACATCCATATGCACAGCACACGTTGTTTCTGCTGTTTTCACCACTGAGGGCAAGTTCTGCCCAACACAGGAATTCTTGACAATGGGAAGAGAACACAAAACATAGTCTAGCTGGAACAACTAAACAACTTCAGAAATAGTTTTTCAAGATCTATCAATCCCTTAAAATATATACTCAATTGATTAATGAGAAACTCCTATACACTCTAGGGCAAAGAAAACCCTTCTGCATTTGGAAAGCCCAACAAGGCACTGTAACGTGTGTTTCACTGATCTTAACAGTGTCACATCAGTGGCATTGATGTGTCACAACAGTGTCACATACATGTGTCACATCCTGGTACCTTGAGGGTACAGATATAAGCATGGTACATAAAATGTACCATTTTATGTCAAGCATTATTAGCCAGTACTTAGCCAATTAATGAGGTCATCTGACAGTTATTCCTCATTTGATACACCATATAATATTCTGAATAGTCCTTTTTATCCATCCCATTCTTCTGGTTTTACAGAAGCCTTTTTTTTATTCCATTCCTGCAGATTAATCTTTGAGAGATCACCTCCGCCCTTCTCTCCTGAAGTTTTTTGAAAAAATATCCTAAAACTGATTTTTATTTTTTCTCAAAAGTCCTTCCTTCCTACAATGAGGAGTTTCAGAGGGACCTTTCTAATCAATAGAGGTGAGGTGTAGCCTTAATTTGTCCTTTGGGGAAGGGCAGAGGAGTTTGGAAGAGTCGCAAATAATCATAATCTCTGAGATCAAATCTGAAACTACCAATTAGAATCAGATTAAAATTGCCCTGGGGAAGAAGTTCCTGGGCAAAGTGACAGATGAAGGAGGGTGTGTAGAACTGCTCGGATTGCATCTGATACTAGGCTAAGAAGTTAACTGCACTTGTTCTGTCACAGGGAGCCATACAGTTTTTGCTGGAGGGGTGGGGGGAATAAAAGGGAAGATATGATATTCCCAACCAAGACTCAGAGGCAAATTCCTATTGAAAAGCATTGTACCTCTTCATTACACTGATTCTTTTTTTAATGACCTTTCATAAAATCAGAGAATCACAGAAAGTCAGGAGTTGGAAGGAACCTCAAAAGATCATCTAGTCCAACCCCCCTGTCAGAACAGGATCACCTAGAGTAGGTCACACAGGAACATGTCCAGGCACATCTTGAATGTCTCCAGAGAAGGAGACTCCACAACTTCTCTGGGGAGCCTGTTCCAGTGCTCTGTCACTCTCACAGTGAAAAGGTTTTTCCTCATGTTCACATGGAACCTCCTATGCTCCAACTTGCACCTGTTGCCCCTTGTCCTATCATTGGACATCAGAGAGAAGAGCCTGGCTCCTTCCTCCTGACACTCGCCCTTTTGTCGTGGTAGGAACGGACAAAGCGACAAGACAACAAGTGTTGGCGCAGCACAAAAAGGTTTTTTTACTGTTTTACTTCCTCGTCTATTTATAGCCTCTCTCACCA
>NW_010185128.1:3070-4699 GCF_000695765.1 Mesitornis unicolor | reverse complement strand
GCCCATGTCCCCATATTTGTCCCGTGTCCCTGTTCTGTGACCCTGTTCCATTTCCCTGTCCCGTATCCATGTTCCACATCCATGTCCCGTGTCCCCACACCGTGTCTCTGTCCCATGTCCCCATGTCTGTCCCGTGTCCCTGTCCCATGTCCCTGTCCCATGTCCCTGTTCCATGTCCCCGTGTCTGTCCCGTGTCCCTGTCCCATGTCCCTGTCCCATGTCCCTGTTCCATGTCCCTGTCCCATGTCCCTGTCCCATGTCCCTGTTCCATGTCCCTGTCCCATGTCCCTGTCCCATGTCCCTGTTCCATGTCCCTGTCCCATGTCCCTGTCCCGTGTCCCTGTCCCGTGTCCCTGTCCCATGTCCCTGTCCCGTGTCCCTGTCCCGTGTCCTTGTCTCATGTTCCTGTCCCATGTTCATGTTCTGTGTCCCTGTTCCATGTCCCCATGTCTGTCCCATGTCTGTCCCTTGTCTCTGTCCTGTATCCATGTCCTGTGTCCCCACACCATGTCCCTGTCCCATGTTCCCATGTCTGTCCCATGTCCCTGTCCATGTCCCTGTCCCTGTCTCATGTTCCAGTCCATGTCCCTGTTCCATGTCCCTGTCCTGTGTCCCTGTCCTGTGTCCCCATGTCTGTCCCGTGTCCCTGTCCCATGTCCCCATATTTGTCCCGTGTCCCTGTTCTGTGACCCTGTTCCATTTCCCTGTCCCGTATCCATGTTCCACATCCATGTCCCGTGTCCCCACACCGTGTCTCTGTCCCATGTCCCCATGTCTGTCCTGTGTCTCTGTCCCATGTCCCTGTCCCACATCCCTGTCCCATGTCCATGTCCCTGTGTCTCTGTCCCTGTCCTGTGTCCCGTGTCCATGTTCTGTGTCCCTGTCTTGTGCCCATGTCCCACCTCCCCATGTCTGTCCTGTGTCTCTGTCCCATGTCCCTGTGCTGTGTCCCTCTCCCATGTCCCCATGTTTGTCCCATGCCCCTGTCCCATGTCCCCATGTCTGTCCCGTGTCCCTGCCCCATGTCTCTGCCCCATGTCCACGTCCCATGTCCCTGTGCCATGTCCCCACCACGTGTCCCTGTCCCATGTCCCCATGCCATGTCACTGTCCCTGTCCCGTGTCCCCACACCGTGTCCCCATGTCCCCACATCTCGTACCATGCCACATCTCCATGCCCAGGCCATGTCCCCACTTGATGTCCCCATGTGATGTCCCCATGTCCCCACATCTCGTACCATGCCACATCTCCATGCCCAGACCACATCCCCATGCCCAGGCCATATCCCCACGCGATGTCCCCATGTCCCCGTGTCCCCACATCTCATACCTTGCCATGTCCCCATGCCCAGGCCATGTCCCCACATGATGTCCCCATGGGATGTCCCCATGTGATGTCCCCACGCCATGTCCCCACGCCATGTCCCCGTGTCCCCATGTCCCCACGCCGTGTCCCCGTATCCCCACACTGTGTCCCCATGTCCCCACACGATGTCCCCACACCATGTCCCCGTATCCCCATGTGATGTCCCCACGCCGTGTCCCCACGCGATGTCCCCAGACTGTGTCCCCATATCCCCACGCGATGTCCCCACGCTGTGTCCCCACGCCGTGTCCCCGTATCCCCACG
>NW_010185128.1:0-2987 GCF_000695765.1 Mesitornis unicolor | reverse complement strand
ACCCCGTGTCCCCGCGCTGTGTCCCCGTGTCCCCACGCAATGTCCCCACACTGTGTCCCCGTATCCCCATGTGATGTCCCCACGCCGCCCCGCAGCAGACGGTGACCGGAAGCTGTCGGCGGAGGAGGAGGAGGCTCGGCGCATCGCCGAGATGGGCAAACCCGTGCTGGGCGAGAACTGCAAGCTGGAGGTCATCATCGAGGAGTCCTACGACTTCAAGGTGCCACCCGGGGACAGGGGACAGCGAGAGGGGACACGGGGAGGGGACCCGGGCGTCCTCACCCCCTCCCCGTCCCCATCCCCATCCCCGTCCCCTGCAGAACACGGTGGACAAATTGATCAAGAAAACCAACCTGGCCACCGTCATCGGCACCCACTCCTGGAGGGAGCAGTTCCTGGAGGCCATCACCGTCAGCGCAGGTGGGAACGGGGACACTGGGGACATCGGGGACATTGGGGACATCTGGGGACATCGGGGACATCGGGGACATCGGGGACATCGGGGACATTGAGGACATCGGGGACTTCGGGGACATCTGGGACATCGGGGTCATCTGGGACACTGGGGACACACAGACATGGGGACATCTGGGGACATCAGGGGACATTTGGGGACACCGGGGACATCGGGGACATTGGGGGATACACAGACATGGGAACATCTGGGACATCTGGGACATTTGGGACACCAGAGACATAGGGGACATAGGGGACATTGGGGACTTCTGGGACATCTGGGACATCTCTGGGACATCGGGGTCATCTGGGACACTGGGGACACACAGACATGGGGACATCTGGGGACATCAGGGGACATCTGGGACATCGGGGATATCGGGGACACCGGGAACATAGGGGACATCAGGGACATCTGGGACTTCTGGGACATCTGGGACATTTGGGACACCAGGGACACAGGGGACATCAGGGACATCAGGGACATCTGGGACATTTGGGGACACATGGACATGGGAACATCTGGGACATCTGGGGACAACTGGGACAACTGGGACATCTGGGACATTTGGGACATCGGGGACATCAGGGACATTTGGGGACATTTGGGGATACACAGACATGGGGACATCTGGGACTTCTGGGACTTCTGGGGACACGTGGACATGGGGACACCCAGGGATATCTGGGACACTTGGGGAGATCTGGGACATCGGGGACATTTGGGGACACATGGACGTGAGGACACTTGGACATGGGGACACTTGGATGTGGGGACAAACGGCCATGGGGACAAGTGGTCATGGGGATGTCCAATGGCCACGGGGATGAGCAACCATGGGGACAGGCAACACAATGGCCATGGACCCTGGGATGACCACCATGGGGCCACCACTTTGGGACCATCACTTTGGGACCATGACCCATGGGGCCGCCATCCTGAGACCATCATGGGGCCACCACTTTGGGCCGTCACTTTGGGACCGTCACTTTGGGGCCACCACTTTGGGACCATGCACCTTGGGCCACCACCCTGGGATGACCACCACCTTGGGACCATGCACCATCCATGGGGCCACCACCCTCAGACCACGTCCTATGGGGCCACCACCTTGGGCCACCACTTTGGGACCATGCCCCATGGGGCCACCACCCTGGGCCATCACTTTGGGACCATGCACCATCCATGGGGCCACCACCCTCAGACCACATCCTATGGGGCCACCACCATGGGGCCATCACTTTGGGACCATCACCCTGGTGCCACCACCCTAGGACGACCACCATGGGGCCACCACCCTTAGACCACATCCTATGGGGCCACCACCTTGGGCCATCACTTAGAGACCATGCACCATCCTCCATCACCTTGGGGCCACCACCTTGGGCCACCGCCCTTAGACCATGTCCTATGAGGCCACCACCATGGGGCCATCACTTTGGGCCACCACCCTCAGACCACATCCTATGGGGCCACCACCATGGGGCCATCACTTTGGGACCATCACCCTGGTGCCACCACCCTAGGACGACCACCATGGGGCCACCACCCTTAGACCACATCCTATGGGGCCACCACCTTGGGCCACCACCCTGGGACGACCACCATGGGGCCATCACCTTGGGGCCACCACCTTGGGCCACCGCCCTTAGACCATGTCCTATGAGGCCACCACCATGGGGCCATCACTTTGGGCCACCACCCTCAGACCACATCCTATGGGGCCACCACCTTGGGCCACCACCCTGGGACGACCACCATGGGGCCATCACCTTGGGGCTACCACCTTGGGCCACCACCCTCAGACCACATCCTATGAGGCCACCACCATGGGGCCATCACTTTGGGCCCCTGGGATGCCCCCCATGGGGCCACCCCCATGGGGCCACCACCTTGGGCCACCATCCTCAGGCCACATCCTATGGGGCCACCACCATGGGGCCATCACTTTGGGACCACCACCCTTAGACCACATCCTATGGGGCCACCACCTTGGGCCACCACGTTCAGACGATGTCCTATGGGGCCACCACCTTGGGACCATCACCTTGAGGCCACCATCCTTGGGCCACCACCCTTAGACCACATCCTATGGGGCCACCACCTTGGGCCACCACGCTCAGACGATGTCCTATGGGGCCACCACCATGGGACCATCACCTTGAGGCCACCACTTTGGGCCACCACCCTCAGACCATGTCCTATGGGGCCACCACTCTGGGGCCGCCACTTTGGGACCAGGCACCATGGGGCCACCACCATGGGATGACCACCATGGGGCCATCACCTTGGGGCCACCACCTTGGGCCACCGCCCTTAGACCATGTCCTATGGGGCCACCACCATGGGGCCATCACTTTGGACCATCACTTTGGGTCCATCACCCTGGTGCCACCACCTTGGGACCACCATGGGGCCACCATCCTTGGGTCACCACCCTTGGATGACCCCCATGGGGCCACCACCATGGGGCCACCACCTTGGGCCACCATCCTCAGGCCACATCCTATGGGGCCACCACCATGGGGCC
>NW_010185127.1:0-1189 GCF_000695765.1 Mesitornis unicolor | reverse complement strand
TCAGGAGCCGAGCGGGGGGATCCACTTTTCACGCAACTTCAACTGGTCAAAGAGTTTATTAATTCCGTTGTCAAATGCAAATGGAAAACAAACATTTGTTAAGATGATAAAGACTGCGGCCCCGGCGCGGTGCCTCTGACGCCAGCTCGGTGCAGTCAGCTGTGAGGCTTATTTATCCTGTCGCACTAAAGTTTGATTTAAAGTTCATGTAATTTCATCACCGCATTGTGGGGAGAATTGGAAAGAAATGTCACCTTCAAGCAGAGACAGCTAATGGAGTTTCTCAGAAGTTCTGAGGAAACGCGGTGTGAGGGACGTCCTCCCACGCAGTCTCTGCTCCAGGGTCTCCTTTACTGTTTCCTTCCCAATTTTCCCTTTCTCCCGTGCACCAGGCAGTGCTCTGAACGCTCCCCTTGTTCCTTGATAACTCCAGACACACTCAGGCTGTGCAATGGCTAAAGCCATCCAACTATCCAATACCCATGGCCTCAATCATCCAACTGTCCAACACCCATGGCCAAAGCCATCGTCTTCAGAGGCACCCAAGGTCCTCCTGAGGAGATGGGGTAGTTCATGGGGGTATGGCTCTCCAAAAGTGAGTTTTGAGACAGGCCCTCGTTGGAAAGTAGGCTGAGTGCCGAGCAGGTGTTGATGCTGTTCCTGAAGGACACGGTGAAAGCTCCGCCATGTCTTTTAATACCCAAACATTTTTGGGAATCTGCCCCAATTCTAAGTAGGGCAGAAAACGTCTCAATCTGACAGAGCTGTACATCATTTCTCTAGACAAGAAGTGAGGTTTCCAAGGGCACCGTATGATTCGCATTCCTCGGTCCTATTTAAACAAGGGAGCTTTAAGGTCCCTTCCCACCCAAACCATGTGGTGATTCTGTGACTGACCCTTCCCACTGCAGACCGAGGTGCTCAGTGATGGGCTCCCTCCATCGGGACACTTGGATTCCCCTCTGATTTGATGCTACAGCACAGAAACCTTCCAATTCCCTGCAAAATAATCCAATTCGCTCCTCACAGTGAAAACTCTTGCAAATGAGATACTAATAGAATTTGCTACCTTGGATTTGCACCATTTCAATCAGCATTAAAAACGCTGAAAATTTAAACAAAAAAATCCCTTTCTGGATCGCGTTTCTCCTTGTGACGTTCATCTGGGTTCCTCTGAAATGAGATCCTG
>NW_010185126.1:491-12899 GCF_000695765.1 Mesitornis unicolor | reverse complement strand
TTTTTTTTTAATGAATACTAAGCAATCTGGAGATCATAACAAACATGATGATAATGCTGCATAGCAACAAACTGGACTTTGCTCCAGGTTTAGTGTTGGCCTTGTGCTGAAGACATCATTGAGGTAGCTGGATAGGACATATCTCTTTCTAGCTAGGAAACACAATGATATTCCTATACTAGAATTTTTGTCATGATCAGTGCTGATGTTTCAGGCACCAAAGTCAAAGTTGACATTTATCTTAAAAGTGTTCTGTATATTTTTATGTGCTGACACTGAACAGACGCCTAGCAAATTATTTGCTAAAGTATAATAAACAGCTACAATAAGAGCGAAGACAGTCATCTTCACTAATTATTAAAGAAAAAACTAAGCTTACTAGAAAGGGCAGCTCAGACTCTTGGCAGGTTCCATATTGCTGCCACAGGCAGTAAGAAGATGATGAAATACAGTCGTGGACAATCTGGCATTTGTGTCCTCTCGAAAGAGTGCAAGGCAATGCTGACCACGCATCCAGCATAAACAAATCCCATCCAGCAAACATAACGCATATGCTATGGCAGCGCTTCGCAAATTTACAGACGTAGAACACATCTTAAACATACATAGGCAGGAGCTGGTAGGAATGGAATTGTGCTGAGGAGGCTCCAGCCAGACAGCACAGAAAATATGACCAGAGGAAACCTTATTCTCCTGTCCCTGAGAAACAACACCCTGCTCACCTGAACACTGTAGCTGAAAGAAGCTCTCTGTGCCTCAGAACCACAGACTCATTGGTGGAGGGAAAATGCAAGGATATGGGAAAAATGTTTGGAAAAAACATGGTCCAACAGTGAGGTTCACACTTATACACAATTGAATAGCTCAACTGTTCAGAATATTCTCGAATGAAATTTACAGCAGACATTCACTGAAATTTTCCAATTCCCAAAATACTTAAAAGCCAGTTCAACTATGTTCAGTTACTTGCAACAGATACTCATTTCATTTCAGCCAAGACTAAGCACAGTAAGTTACAGATCACTGAAGCAAAAAACTATCAATTATTCCTGTTCTGTACCTTACACTATATAAACAATATATATACTATATATAAAAAAATATCTATAGTTATTATATATGCTGTTATATATACTAAATATATATAAAAAGCAAAATAAGAAAATAAGGTTAGTAGTTTTAAAAGTTTAAATATGTATAAATTGAAGTCTGCTGGTTCAAAACCATAGCTAAAATGCAATGAAAATTAACTACTGTTCTTCAGAAACACAGTGCAAGCAGAAAGCAGATAGTTTTGCACGCAAATAAATGAACATGCAGTCTAAGAAAAAAGGAAACATAGCAACTTTTCCATGCCCTCTTGTAACTGCACATTTTCACTGGTGACAACTGTCTGACACCTGGCAAACCTTAGTACATGCATAAGCAGAACTGATTTGGAAAATGTCATTGCTCTTACTAACCCATCTCTGTTCTGCCTCTGTACAATATTGCTTCTTCCAGTATAGGCTGTAAAATGAGAAGTATTTCTGCTCAGTTAAACCACATGCAGATCTGACACACGCAGAGTTGTGAAGAGGCAAAGTAATTACAAAGCTTTGCCCATCAAAAAATAGAAGGGAGGAAAAAAGAAAAAAAAACAACTTTAATGACTGGTTCAGCAACACAACCCTGTCTGAGCATGAATCTTAAATTTAATTGTAAAATTCCGTTTATCCTTAAAAGACTGTTTCACATAACAGATTTAATTGCGGCCCCACTTCTGCACACAAGCTGTGGTTTAAAAGAACACTGTTGGTTCTTGTGTTTTTTCTTAATGCAGTGCTACCCAACGGCTTCTGAGAGCACTGTGCAGGCTTTTAAACACTAGGATCAGTTGCCAGGATTGACATGCAAGTGTGCCAGGCTGAGTTTCTGGTCCTTGTTCTTCGCAAGGCACAGGAACTGGGAATGCAATATAATATTATTTGTTTTTATAATTAAATAATAGTATTTTATAATTATTATTTATTAAACCAAGATGAAGACTTTCAGCATCATTCTCCCAAGACTAGATGGGCTAGCACACAGCATGGAAAACGTATGTTCAGCCACTATATGAGAGCACAGATGGAAAAGGAGTAAATAAAGCATCACTTGGCAGCTTCGCTATGGGATGACCGTGAAACAACAGCAGCTGACTTGAAGTAACACTACCTTCACCTCAGATCCAGGAACATCAGTAACCGTAATGTAAGGGGACAGTGGGGAGAAAGAAGAAGCCAGAAATATCTGACAGGAATTTGGAAGAAAGCCTAGAGGAGATAGAGTACAACTGTAATGAGAAACCTTCAAAGAAGGATTTTTCTTTATTGCCTTTTTGCTCTACTATTATATTTGCAGTAATTCCGGTTTATATGACTTTTGATACACAGATTTATTCTTTCCTGAGAGAATGTACCATGAAGTTTTAATTAAGTAACTACAAGCTAACAGAACACTTCACATCCATTATAAAATAAACATAAAACCTTGCTCCACAAGAGATAGTGGACTATACATCTTGTATGAAGTGCAATAATTACCTTATGGCTTTTAACACTGATTTCCTAATCCTTTAGTATCCTGCATATTTTTTCTTCAAACAGTTAACAAGAATTTTTTTTAAGCAGCAGCAACAGTACATGGCAAGAAGGTACTTCTATTTCATTTCTAGATATTCACATGTTAGTGTGGAAAATCTATTCCAGAATACTAACTGACATTTATGTGCCTTATCACAGAGATATTTCATCTCCACTGTAGAAATTCAGAATTATAGCTGAAAAGAAATGATTTCTCCCTCATTTGTTTTAGCACTTCGCCACTTTTAGAGGCTTAGCATAACCACAATAAACAGCAACCAGTATGCAAGAATTCAGGCAAAATAATCCCAAAATAGCAATGGTAAGCTGCCCAGCACTAACACTATCTATTTTTTTTCAGCAGCATTCAAACCAGTACTGGATAAATGGTGGTCTTCTACTTCACCCACTGTATCGATATCCAATGAAATATTTTGCTTCTTCAGGATCTTTACAAAACCATGGAAGAGATCACAAGATGTGATGGCCCCAGCTGTTAACATATATTGCAAACAGCCATCACTGATGCAATCCTAAAATGCTGAAAAAACCTAAAAGAGTATCTCTCTTGAGTGAAAATAAAATGGTTCAACAACAATGTAAGAAAGACTGAAGTGATGGGAGCAGAAAGGGGAATACACACTTGCAGGCTTCAATGGTGAAAGGACAAGTGTTACAAATCTTCAGGTATGACTTCTTCCCCCCCAAGCTTAAGTAGCCAGAAATCATGGGTATTACAGTACTCACAAGAAAGGTTTAGCACCTCACTATAAAAAAACTGGCATGCTGTCCTTCTTAAGCAATTGCATAAAATCAGAAACTGATACTACTAGCATGAGCACTCAGTTATTCTGTTCCCTACCTCAGCTACATCCCTATATCTTGCACTCCCTTCTTACTATTCCTGCCCTTTCCTCCAGCACCTGAATAGCGCTAACCACACTCGCTTCCCTGCCACTCACCATGCTACTACAAACTAATCTGAAGTGGCATGAAAAAATTAACCTTCCCTCACTTCTAGCTCATAGTTAATAAAGGTGCATGTCCAGCTGTGTATCTGTCATCTCTAAAATGGATAACTGTAATTCACATGATGTGAAGCTGATGCCAATGGCCCCAACTGGTACAGGATGGAGCTGCTTGCTTCCTCCATGATTTAGGTCAAAGTGACACCTCAGGCTCCATTGCCCAATTATTTCTAGATTCCAGTTGAAGCCCTAGATTGTAATCTCCAATGATCAAGTTCTCTAGGTGAGTCTGCTTTAGCAGGGGGGTTGGACTAGATAATCTTCACAAGTCCCTTCCAACCTCTACCATTCTGTGATTCTGTAAATATGTGGTTAAAGATTCAATTATAATCTGTGAATATTAGGAATTTATGCACCTCTTGAACACACAGATCACAAAGCTCTGCATGAAACTTTTCACAGATGGAAACAAAACATTTCCGATTGTGGGATTTGAGCTCAGTATGGTCGTTCAGAGGATTTTAAGGGGATACAAGAATTTAATTATTTCTAAAAAACACTACAAAACTGTCCTTTTTGAAGGCACTACTCCACAATAGCAGAAACCACGCAATTATTTTCTTCCTACCTTATTTTCAGCCCAAGACTAGAAAACTAAAGAAAGAAAGAGAAAACTCGTACTTTGATAAGTTTTATCCCGAAAAGACAAGCCAGAAGTTGACTGAGAATATTACTACTATCAATATTACTTTGAAAGCACTGAGATACTTTGGTTATGGGAAGCAATACCAAACAATATCAATCCCTAAGATAAATAGAAAGCAAGGAGTAACAAAATGAAACTGCAGAAACATTCTTAAGGCAGTAAAAATTGCCTTTGGATTTCCATTCCTCTTCTTTAAATTATCCCATGCAAGTTCAGTTTGAAGTAGATCTGTAACAATGTGATTGCAGTGAACTCCATGCCTTGAAGAATCAGATACCTAATATCTGACTTATAAGACAACTAATTAGCTTCATTGGCAGGAGTTCAGAGACATGGAATCAGTCAAATGAAAAGTAACATTTTGTTGCTGGTCAGCATATGCTGGGTTTTGTATTTAGAAATTAATAAGAGAAATTATTTTCCAGATACTTCTTTCAGTTCTAGCTGCCCAAGGTACTTTTAGGAAGCCAATGTCATCATAACTCTCCTGTTAAATGAAAACAAAACAAAACAAAACACAAACACACCTCCCCCCCAAAACCAAACCAAACCAAACCAAAAACCAAACCCAACAACTTTCCTTAAAAGTATCCTTTATTCCTATTAAAAAAAAAAAAAGAGCAAGCACTGAATACTTTCTCTGGAAATCACTTGAAGTGTTCAAGTCAACAAGTAGCTCTTTCCATCACAGACATACACCTCACCTTTCAAGGCTGCTTCTTCAGCTTGCGTATACATTCCCAGAAAGAAGTACGTACAGGCAAGATTCACCCAAACTTCTGGATTGCAACCTGGTTGTTTGGTTAAGGCCTCATATTCCTGTAACAGAAAAGAGGTTTGATTTCTAAAAGATGCTTAATAGCACAGACTTGTATTAAATATCATTATTTCTTGCACCACTTTACAACATATCATTAAATTACTGAGATCAAATGACTTATTCTCAGCTTCACTGCAGTTCTTACAACAAAACTATTACATTTTAACCTAAGATCTGTCCCTATCTCTTTTTGGTTTACAGCAACAGAACAGACAACAGGGAAAAGCAGTGCTATAAATCTTTGCTGTAGGAGCACGAATTCTGTCAATCCTGAAGTTATTAATATATAAAATATTATTTAGATTATTATATCTTTATATATTATTAGAAATATATTATTATCTTTATTTGTAATATACAAATATATTAAAGTTACAAAGGCATCAATATAACCAACTTTTGTTCAGTCTTTTCTGATGCTTTCCTAACTTCTCCAGTCAAAGTCTGGGAACCACAAACACCAGGGAAATCTCTTTGTGAATATTTACTGGAGTGAGTGTTAAACACGCTTTTACAAGCTTCTAGGTAGTGTCTTCATATAGATTAAAACAGTGGTCTCCAATGTGGGGTGTCTGGCTATTGTGCAAGCCAGCTGTTGTGCAAGACACCCCGCTGTTACATGCCTGCATCAGGTGCAGGAAGAAATTTTTTTTTGTACTATTAATAACTAAAATAACTATTTTAAAACAGTGTAAACACTGTTCATCTTTATCTCACAGAACGGCAGGGGTTGGAAGAGACCTCTGGAGAACCCCACTGCAAGCAGGCTTACCTACAGCAGGTTGCACAGGTTCACATCCAGGCAGGTTTTGAACGTCTCATAGAATCATTGAATAGTTTCAGTAGGAAAAGACCTTTAAGATCATCGAGCCCAACCATTGATCCAGCCCTACTAAGTCTGCCAATAGACCATGCCCCTAAGCACGACATCTACTCATCTTTTAAACACCTCCAGGGATGGTAACTCAACCACCTCCCTGGGCAGCCTGTTCCAGTGCTTGACAACCCTTTCAGTAAAGAAATTCCCCCTAATATCCAACCTAAATCTCCCCTGGTACAACTTGAGGCCATTAGCCCTTGTCCTATCACTAGCTCTGAGGGAGAAGAGATTGAACCCCAACTCGCTACAACCTCCTTTTAGGTAGTTGTAGAGGGCAATAAGGTCTCTCCTCCTTTTCTCCAGACTAAACAACCCCAGCTCAGCCACTCCTCATAAGACTTGTTCTCCAGATCCTTCACCAGCTTCGTTGTCCTTCTCTGGACACACTCCAGCATTTCAATGTCCTTCTTGTAGTGAGGGGCCCAAAACTGAACACAGTATTTGAGGTGTGGCCTCATCAGTACTGAGTATAGGGGATGGATCACTTCCTTAGTCCTGTTGGCCACACTCTTTTGGATACAGGCCAGGATGCTGTTGGCCTTCTTGGACACCTGGGCACGTTGCTGGCTCATGCTCAGTTGGCTGTTGACCAACACCCCCAGGTCCTTCTTCTCCAGGCTGCTTTCCAGCCACTCCTCCACAAGCCTGTAGCACTGCATGGGGTTGTTGTGACTCCAGTGCAGGACCCGGCACTTGGCCTTGTTAAACTTCATACAGTTGGCCTCAGCCCATTGATCCAGCCTGTCCAGGTCCCCGTGCAGAGCCTTCCTACCCTCAAGCAGATCAACACTTCCATCCAGCTTAGTGCCATCTGCAAACTAACTGAGGGTGCACTCTATTCCCTCGTCCATGTCATTGATAAAGATATTAAATAGAAGTGGCCCCAGTATTGAGCCCTGGGGAACAGCACTTGTGACTGGCCACCAGCTGGATTTAAGTCCATTCACCACCACTCTTTGGGCCCGTCACCCAGCTAGTTTTTTACCCAGCAAAAAGTACACCTGTCCAGCCCATGGGCAGCTAATTTCTCCAGCAGAATGCTGTGGTACACCATGTCAAAGGCTTTAGTAAAGTCCAGGTACACTACATCCACAGTCTTTCCCTCATCCACTAAGCTGGTCACCTTGTCATAGAAGGAGATCAGGTTAGTCAAGCAGGATCTGCCTTTCATAAACCCATCTTGACGTAGGCCTGTCACAGAGCTCTGAGACAGAGGCCACTGTTGTTTATTTGGACCATCTGGAATGTTTCAAAATCCGTTTAGATTAAATACACTCCAAGGTCTCTTTCAGCTATGGCTTCAGGCAGATTAATTAGAAAAGACAAAGTGTATAAACACAAGTCATGTTCTGGCTTGGCCATTCAAAGCAAGCAATAAATAGAGTGCTCTTGCAGTACCACTGTGAATCTATGGAAACACAGTAAATAAAAATGGGGACTATTAGTGTTCCTTACCCTGAAGTTCTGGGCCATGAGCGCAGGCTATGTGCTGTTGCCCCTTTCCTCATGAAAAGGCATTGAACATCAGTCTCTCAAAGACTACTTCACAGGAGCTTTCTTCCTCTCCAAAAAAACCCCAACAAAACCAAACAAACTAAATACTTCAAAAGCTTTCCCAACAGTCAACCTGTGGCATATTTTTGCCAACTGGGAGCATAACAACTTCTTGCTATTTCACCCTCCTCCACCTCCCACCCCTACCATGAGACACATGCACTTTTCCTCAAAAGCAGGAAAATTGCCTACAGGTCGATTGCCTACAACTATGGACACCTACTGAAAATGCTGAGGCCAGCAGGATTCTGCTCAATGCCCTTATTACTTGTCTGGATTCTCCAAGCCCATATACACAGATCCTGAAGAGCCAATAAAAAGGCCAACCTATAGGGCTGGCCTATAAGTGCTCAAAGAAGGTTTGGAGATACTCACCATAACCTGGCTACAGTCATGACAGAAAAGCCAAGAGAACTTCCCTGAATCAAAAATCCATCTTTTAGTTTCTAGCTTCAGTTGTAAGAAACCTGAGTCTACCCGTATTCTCACACTTCCAGCAGAAGTACTCAAGCAAAACCAGATACTGCTCATGAATGAACCTTTACCCTAGTATAGCCCTGTTCCTTTCACGATTTACTATTTGACTGATATTATCCTGAGCTAAGTCAAGGTAGGCAGCAGGTCCCATTCAGTGAAGAGGTAGGATGGCTCCTGATTCTCTGCTCGGAGGGAGCGGCAGATAGGAGAGACTGTTGGAATCACTGGCCGTAATTTGTGAGATTTTGACAGAAACAATGCATTGAAGGCTCTGATCCAAGGGTCATGCTTTGCTCTCACATGTGCAGCTGACGGGCCAAAATGGTATTACCATGTCTCGCAGCTGTACCATGCCAGCATCCTGTGTGCCTACGCCCACTCAGAGGGTGCAGAGTGCAAATGTAAAACCTGTTCTTGAACCCAATCTAGCAGTGCACCTGCCCTTGCCAATTCCTTTCTTAAGTTGTCAATATCTCAAATATGCCGTATAACCCTTCCTTTCTTAGGCCTTGGCTGCTTCCATTTATGAGATCAGGCAGCTCAGAAACAGAATTATAGGACAGGTGCTCTGAGATATTTTTCAGGAAAGCTTTAAGATTAGTGCTATGAATAAGTCATGGCAGAAAGACAGCTGGGTTTTTCCCTGTTAGGGATAGTAGATGTGAAAGACTCCAGAAAACTAATTAGATGCTGCCATCCATTAGGGGAGTTCTGGTTGCCATATGGTGCCAGGAAGGCACCAGCCACTCAGTGTTGGTAAAAATCAATTTGTCAGTGAAAGAAGCTAGACAGGCCCCAGGGAGGGACTGCCACCATGACTTCTGGAAGAGTCGAACCCAGTGCAGTACCATTTGTAAACTGGTATACAGCAGTAGGGATGATCCCATCAGACCAGTGTTGGTGGCATATCCTTTGAGAAATGCCTACTACTTAACCTACTTAGAAGGGGAAAGTGTGACCCTGGTGAAGCTGAGGTTAGCGCTGTACCTAGAGAATACCTGACTGTTGGTATGCCTGATATTTTGCTGTCATTCTCTTTGAAGACATTCTTGAAGCTGAAAGTCTGAGGGTTTTTCATTCTGCCCCTGCTTTTCTCAGTAGGGGATGATGGCCAGCTCACCCCAATTCCCAAGCCACTCCAGAAGTTGCCAAGCAATCAGCATGCCCGGCCCATTAGGAAAGTATCATAGAAGCATATGGTTGGAGAAGACCTTTAAGACCGTTGAGTCAAATCATAACCTGGCTGCTACTAAAACATGTGTCTAAGCACCTCATCTACCCATCTTTTAAATATCTCCAGGGATAGTGACTGGACCACTTCCCTGGGCAGCTCATTCCAATGCCTGATAACCCTTTCAGGAAAGGAATTTTTCTTAATATTTAAACTAAACCTCCCCTGGCGCAACTTGAGGCCATTCCCTCTCATCCTCTCTCTTGTTACTTGGAAGAAAAGACCAACACCCACCTTGCTACAACCTTCTTTCAGGTAGCTGTAGAGGGCAATAAGGTTAGCCTCCTTTTCTCATTATAAATAAAAGGACTATTGAGCAGCATAATTTCTGAAGACCTGCATCAGATATATGGAATACAAGCCATGAACTGGGAATATAGTGACACAGACTATGCATTGTCACTTGCAGGCACTTAGGAATGTGAATCTTTTAGAGTGTGTGCAACGTCACTCTGGAGAATTCTGCAGAATCTTCTACCCGTAGTATTTTATTTACAGTGCTCTTGGCACTCCCCAAAGAGTTCTCCAAGATCTAGAAGATATAGATAATAAAAGAATTTGTCCTTGAGAATACAGCAACAATGCCTCTGTAACATAGCAGAGAAGATACAGCATTACACGTCAACCTTGAAGCTGATAACTGAAAGGCAATTCAGCCTCCACAGTCTCTTTCCCTTGATTACTACAGGCTTGGAAATTACAACTATGATGTTCTGTCCCAAAAGAACCCAGGTTGAGATGCACAGGCTTACTTCCCATATGCCACCACAAAATGACAAAGTCATCAGGACTCACCACTGTGCCAGAAAACCAGTCTTAAATCTGAAAAGATAGGCCCTGTGATCTCTCACTTAAAACACACACACTAACAAATCATGCATATAAACCTTTTATTGTCCCTACTTGGGCAGAGAAACGGGAAAAAGATGATTACGTTGCAGTTTTTTTATAAGCCTAAATCAACAGCATCACCTAGTGGTGAATCAAACATCACATACAAAGCCTTACCTCTAAAATAAATAAATAATTTTTTAAAAATGCTATTACTCTTTAATTGAAGGAAAGATTTAAAATCTACTCTGGCTATAAATGCACCTACTGGGTATCCCAAATAGTTGAGTTTATTTCAATGAAATTGCAAGCTGTTTTTCTTTTGTATACAAACATTTTTCTTTTTTTTTAAACTTTCAATCCCTATTAACATCTAACATGTAGATATAAGTTAACTACAGCAACTGATGGTTACTTTCATAATCTTTAAATTCCACAATTCTAAAAGTGAATATTATATTACCACTATGTTCTATACTACCATTCTACACTCTATACTGTGTCTCCTGTCAATTTGATTCACTGAACATTTCTAACATCTCAAATGGATGTTTCCTCTTCAGTTTTTTAAGGGGGACATGCCTTGTGAACTTACTCGGAAACTTCAGGAATTTCGTTTCTGTCTCACATATGAATCTTGTCCATATGACCATGTACTACTATAGTGAAACACCTTATTTTATCTAAGAAAATATTGTCATTGGTCTAGAATCTATTTTTCTATGGTTATTTTCTTTTGTTAATAATTTGACATCTGTTTTTAGTACACATTCCAGGGAAAGCAAGTTGAAAGACTTCAAAACCAGCTATACTTCATAGTCAGCTTCACAGTGAATCATGATGGAGATCTCCCTCAACTTGCATTGACTGAAGACAATAACCCTTAAACGGTGCCATACAACATTGTGTGACCCAGCAATTCACATCTATAGGAATACAGCAATGAGACAAACAATGCTTAGGCAGACCAAGTTGTTTTCAGATCTTCAGTAGCTTATACACAGTTCTGTGAGTATCACCACACCACTCCACAATACTCCCTGTTCTGGTGTGCACATTGATTTCAGCCCTAGGAAGTACAAAGCAAGGCAGACAACAAAAATTTGTTAAGACTTTTACAGAGAAATATGCTAGGACAACTGAGAAGATAAAGTGATCCCAGGGACACAGGCAACAAATTGCTTGGCAGCAAACCAAGTTTCATTAGAGACATAAACGGTCACAAGATAAAGAACTGCATATAGACTCTACACTGAGAGACGCACAACAGCACTGTATGGTACAAATATTAAAAATGTATGTGTATTTGAATAATCAACGTGTCTTCTAGTGACTTAAAGGTTTTGGAGAATATCTAATTTCATTGAATTATCTAATACAAGAAAACACAAAGAAGAAAAATAAAGTACATTAAATGGCCAGGGGCATCAACCTCTAAAGAGTTAAAAAAAGATACTTACATATTACATATTACATATAAGCTACACAATTAAGACAAAGACATAATTAAATTTCAAAAGCAAAACTGTGGAAAGCTAGCTGCCAAAAAGGGATGGAAAATTTAGGACATGAACTATGACATTTAAAAGGGCAAATTAGGCTACTTAGCCTAGTATTAAATTAGACAGTAGCTAACATTTAAAAAGGTCTACTTTCATAAGCAAATACCTTTTTTCAATCCACACTGCTCTCCACAGCATCTGTCTTATTACTGTACATTTGTACCTTAACTGGCTGGCAGAACTGTTCCCTCTTACAGAGCATCTTCACAGAAATCACAGAATCATTAAGGTTGGAAGAGGCCTCTAAGATCATCAAGTCCAACTGCCAACCTAACACCACCATGCCCACTAAACCGTGTCCTGAAGTGCCACATTCACACACTTCTTGATCACCTCCAGGGATGGTGACTCTACCACTTCCCTAGGCAGCCTGTGCCAGCGCTTGACCACTCGTTCAATAAAGAGATTTTTCCTAATATGTTCCTCCTGTTGTCATCACTTTATCACAGCATCCCAATTTACAACCTCTAGGAGTGGGATTTCCCCACCTTACCTCCAGTGCTCTCTTGTAGTCACCCAAGTGGAAGGCAGAGTATCCAATCCAAAGGTCAGCGTCCTCCTCCTGCTCACCCACATGGCGTTTAAACTTTGAGGAGGAAAAAAGAATGTAAGAATTTTGCCAGCTGTCACACAGTTTATAAAGTCCCTACAGATTATCAAAGCAATCCTGGGCCATCTTATATGACGAATGGTTTGACAGCTGTGGAGATGCTACTGGGGTGGAGCTGCTCTCACATTACTGAGGGGAGCAGCCGGCAACCCTCACACGCCAAACT
>NW_010185126.1:0-318 GCF_000695765.1 Mesitornis unicolor | reverse complement strand
GGGGCCAGGGTCTCCGCCGCCGCTGCCGTTACCTCCAACAAGGCGATCGCTCCGGTGAAGTCCCTCTGGGCCAGGAGCTCTTCCAGCTGCGGCACCTTCTTCCCTTTCTTCCTCCGCTTGTCTCCCGGCGGCGGGGTACCCCCCACAGCCGGCTTGGCCCGGGAGAGCATCTGGGCACAGAAAACAGAGCGGAGCTGGGTCAGAGCAGGGTCTCGGCGGGGCTTTCCCCCGCCCGAGGTGGGGGAAGCGTCGCGCCTGCCCCACGCCCCTCGCCCCCCGCTCCGTCGCCTCTCACCATCCTGCCGCCGGGCCCGGGCT
>NW_010185125.1:0-8331 GCF_000695765.1 Mesitornis unicolor | reverse complement strand
AGTTTTCTCACTTTTACCCTTCCAATTCTGTTCCAACAGGATGAGGGGAGTGAACAAGCGGCTGCGTGATGCTTGGCTGTTGACTGGTGTTAAGCCACAACACCACAATAAAGAACAGAGCACAGAGAATAGCACAGAGTCTTACCAAACTTATTTTCCACACAGAGACAGAGAATGTTGAAAAATTTCCAATGTAGTTAGAATTTTGATGATTGTTACAGTTTTAACTTGCAGAAATACAGTATTTTTTCTTCTATTAACAGTGAGAAAAAATGTTTCCAATGTGTGTTTTCCATGTAAGTTATTATTTCACATTCTATAAAATCACCTGTCCTGCAAACCAAGGTAGGTACAGATCTTATTTTTCATTAACAGATAGCTTCTGGGACTGCTTGGATTGAAACTGTAGCACTCACTTATCCCAAAGGCTCTGCTCACCCTGATATAGATATATTTGCAGTGGTAAAATAAAAAAATCTTGCATAATTTTAAATCTAATTTCTTCCACCAACCAAATAATCTGTAGGTATTCAGACAGAACATTATGGATTTCAGGGGTTTAAAAGTGTATATCTTTTATGTCTGCTTAATATATTTTCCTGTATTTTAGACCTTATACTGCAATGCAAGTAGAGAGGGAACTAGTAGACAAATTAAAAAAAACCATTATTTATTATTTTGCCATTGAAAACAAGATAACCAAAAGGTATAATTGAACAGGATAGTCTACTTGAAATTTTGGTAAATTTTTAGCATTAAGATACTGTTGTTTTCCTATTTCCAACTGCCTAATCAATTTAATATCTTTCCTAAGACCTTAGGTGTATGCATGAAGGAGAAACCAATATACCATAAGTAGTTAAAATTGTAAAATCACATTGCTGTATTCTGATTCATACAACTCAAACCCCAGTGTGGCGAAAACAGACTTGACTGCAGGTTAAAGTAAACAATTTATTTGAATAACACAATTTATTTGAATAACACTTGCAGATTCCATATGCCACTATTGTAGGTCTTATACATACAATGGAGAAATGCAATATTGAAATTTAAAAACAAGACTACGCTACTACAATCAGAAGAGATTCACAAAATGCACTATTACAACCCACAAGTGATTCATGGAACGCACCATCACAACCCATAAGCGCACTAAACATTACACATGTGTTAGGTAATCACAGTTACAAACTTAAAGCATACTAAATATTCACTTACCTCTCCAGATAAGGGCTCTCGATCCCAGGGAAGTTACCTTGGCCAGAGTCCCAAAGGGAAGGGTATAGTTGCAGAAATGACTCTCAATTCTCAGCCCAAATCTTAGTGTTTTAATTCCCTGCTTTACATGACAGGTGGGCAAGTGTATGCCTGAGTGGATTATACCACCTGGGATGTTCACCTTTAGCAGTGTTTCCCCTTATCTTTCTCTGTTTATCCATTGGTGAGGTTCACATTTGTATATTCTACTTTTTGCTTCTCTTTATCTTACTTACTCAGTCAACTGAATAGTAGTTTGACTGGGACTCAGGACTTACTATTTTTTGAGAGATTCCAAGGCTCAGGTTTCAGATCTTTGAATAACGCAACACTGCCCTGTTTAGTTTAGGGCTTATGGGGCAACTCAGGGCTGAGCTAACTACACAGCTCCCTGTGGATCATCTCTGTAGAGTCGGAGTCTCAAGGCAATCACTGAGTTGCTTTTACAACCCTCCATGAGTCACCTGTGTGCATTAGACGTTACTGAAACGTGTTTGTGAACTATGAGCCAGGTAATCCATAAACCTAGTAAATTAAATTAATACAAAATATTAATCATAGTTCTAACTATCTCATGTTGTGTTTCTGATATTTGAAGATTCCAAGGAGAATAAAACAACTTTTTGCTCATTTTAAGGCTCTTTCATTTCTCAGACTTAACATAAGGAACACATAGAATCACAGAATGGTTTGAGTTTAAAGATCATCTAGTTCCATCCCCCCTGCCATAGATAGGGACACTTTCCACTAGACGAGGTTGCTCAAGGCCCCATCCAATCTGGCCTTGAACTCTTCCAGGGATGGGCATCCACAGCTTCTCTGGGCAACCTGTTCCAGTGCTTCACCACTCTCATAGTAAATAATTTCTTCCTAATACGTAATCTAAATCTACTCTCTTTCAGTTTAAAACCATTACCATTACACTCCCTGTTAAAGAGTCTCTCCAGATGACTCCTGCAGGCCCCCTTTAAGTATCCCCAGAGCCTTATCTTCTCCAGGCTGAACAACCGCAACTCCTTCCGCCTGTCATCATAGGGGAGGTGCTCCAGCCCTCTGATTGTCTTCATGGCCTTCCTCTGAAGTCACTCCAGCAGGCCCACGTCTTTCTTATGCTGGAGCCCCAGAGCTGTCCTCCAGCGGGGGTGTCTCATGAGAGTGGCAGAGACGGGGAGAGTCACCTCCCTTGACCTACTGGTCACATTTCTTTCGGTGCAACCCAGGATACACTTGGCTTTCTGGGCTGCAAGCACATATTGCCAGCTCATATTCAGTTTTTCATTCACCACTACCCCAAAGTCTTTCTTCTCAGGGCTGCTCTCAATCGACTCATCACCCAGCCTGTACCCATGTTTGGGATTGCCCCAACACAAGTGCAGGATCTTGCATGAGTGGAACTTCATATGGTTTGCATAGGCCCACCTCTCTAGCCTGTCAATATCCCTCCAAATGTCATCCCTTCTCTCCAGAGTATCAAACACACTACTCAGCTTGGAGTCATCCACAAACTGACTGAGAGTGCACTCAATCCCCCTTTTCATATCACAACAAAGATGTTAAATAATACTGGTCCCAGTACAGACCCCTGTGGAACACCACTCATTACTGGTATCCACCTTGGCATTGAGCCTGCAACTCTTTGAGTGCAACCATCCACCCAATTCCTTATCCACCAAGCAGGCCACCCATCAAATCCATGTCACCCTTGCACAAGGGTGTTGTGCAAGACAGTATCAAATGCTCTGCAGAAGTCCATTATCCACCAGCGCTGTAACCCCATCGTAAAAGGCCACCAAATTTATCCAGCACAATTTGCCCTTAGTGAAGCCATGTTTGCTGTCACCAGTCACCGCTCTCTTTTCCGTGCTCCTTAGCATAGTTTCTAGAAGGATCTGCTCCATCATCTTGTCAGGCACAGAGGTGTTTCTGACCCGCCTATACTTCCCAAGCTGTTCCTTTTTTCCCTTTTTAAAAATGGGGATTATGTATCTCTTTTTCTGGTCACTGGGAACTTCATAAATCTGCCATGACTTTTCAAATATGATGGATAGTGGCTTACCAACTTCATAGGCCTTAAAAACAACGATGACAGGTTGTCGTTTGGAGTTCATGGCCTGGATGACTCAATCCACTCCTCTGATTTCTGTCCTGTCACTACACAGGAACTACCATTGCAGTCCTTATTAACTTGTTGTCCTGGCAGATGTCAAGACAATTTCTTCAGAAAATAATGGAAAAAAAATCTATGATACACAATCTACGATACACAATCTACTATGCAATCATATCATGGAAGGAGATATCATATTTTAAGATAGAAGATTATTATTTAATACTTTATCTTAAATTTTTTGTATCTTCTGTAATCTTAATAACCAGTAACAATATTTCTGTTATCTTCACACTTATAAATGTACATGAATTACCGCAAGCTAAGAGCAAGCCAATGATGCTCAATAATTTTCTCAATAAAGGAATTTGATATTAAAGTTCAGATTTGGTTTTTTTTTTAAATTACTTTCAGAAACTAAGTTAACCTTTCTCTCATAATTTATCCCAAATCTATGGTGGATTACATCTACTTTTTATCTTCAGTCAAATAATACTGCATAACTGAGTACAAATTATTAATTACCATATTCTGCAGGAAAATAATTTTATGTGTTATGTTTTCTGCTTTCTTGACATTGTATAACATATAACTAAAAGATAAAACTACATCTTAATGGCTCTATGTTATCCATTATTCCCCAAAGTTTATTCTTAACTGAAAAGACACATCAGCACATACACTACCCTCATCACTGAAGTACCTTGTTAATTTTGCAGCTGGAGACATTGAAACATATCAAAGATGAGAGTTGTTCCAGTTCTTTCAAGGAAGTTATGGCAGAAGACTTGAAATTCCCCAAATAATAACTTCACTGTAAAATAACTTTTTCTTTTTTTAGATATTTCACACTTCTATCTGGTCTCCTTTTTCCAAAACAAAATGACAAACCAAATTTAGAAACGGAGATAGTAATAAACAAAATAGCGATACCATATGGTTTTCTAAGATCTGTGACGTCAGAAACATCTGTCTCATATTGCTTCAGGTTCCAGTAGTAGTACTACACTTCTAACTAAACATAACTAACTCAGAAATCATGACCTTTTCCTGGAGATGTGAGATCTTTTTTTTTAACATTGTATTATCATAAATATGTTTATGCCTTTTTCATCTATCATCAGTTACCAAATTATCTAGCTTTAATTTTTTCCCCAAAATCTTCTTAGTCACAGGCAACTTGTATAAATGATAATTTCAGTAAAATTTATCAGTTCATATTCATCAGTCTTATAGCCCATTGGTACCAATTTCTAATCACTATATTATTTCAGGCTTTTTCTGTGATGAAAATTCTTTTGTATCTTCTCAGTTTAGCTTCAAGGTTTTTTAGTTTTCATATTCTTACCTCTCTGAACTCTCTTATCAGTAAATTAGTCTTCTTTTGAAACACTGCTAAACAAATATGCTGCTTGAAAAATATTGTTTTTATTTACCTCTTCTGTTGTTTACTGGTGGCCCTGGTACTAAATAGAGTGGAGATTTGATTTGTCTAAACAGAAGAAATTATGGTGTATACATAAAAATAAGTACATGGTCCTTTTGGGACTTCACAAATACCTCTACATTTTTCAAAATAAGCTAAAGACACACACACAAAAAAGATCAATGAAGAGAAAACTAATGATATATCTCCAGCAAAACACTGAAGGCAATTTTGAATCAAAAGAACACTTTGACTACAGTCTGGTTATAGTTTAGACATTCTATTTGGAGATACTTTACCCACAGCCTTCCTTTAAGTAACATTACTAAAACTGACAAACCTTAAGAGTGAAAGCACTAGGAACATATGACATTTGCATGGGTATGTCACTTTATAGGAATATTTCTCTGAAAAATATATCACAAAACATATAGAAATGGCCAGTCTTAGCTTCCTAACAGCTCATACTCTCTTAAAAAGTTCTACCTATTATTCATATTAAGAAGGTGGATTCATATCTGTAGAGACTATACAGTGCTCCAATCCTCTGGTGCTTCATAAAATTAATTAAGAAAGAGAGAGAAAGAAAAATAATTAAATTAAGAGAAAGAACAAAAGAAAGAAATGCTTTTGTTTTTAAAATAACATTTTTAATTGTAGTGTTTAGGCTTCCATGTCTGTATAAAATTGACACAGAATGTAAAGCAATAAGATGGGGTACAAACCTGAGATGCAGGTGGGGAATAGGAAAAGGAAGAAGAGTTCTATTAGACTGGGAAAATGCCCTTTGTATTATTATTTTTTCTTAGCAATAAGTATGCTGAAAAAAAAAAGTAGGAGTTCATAAAGCAGCCCCCATGTGTTTTCCAGTTTAGTGCACATTACAGTGCCGAAAGGGATAGGACACGTATAAACAAATTGCCTGTTCAGAGTTGATGTTTTCAGGTTTCTGAGATATGTCCTTTAGTATTCTTAAAGTATTTAACAGTTATTTCATAAAAATTGGCCCTCTTTTCAGTGCATTTTGATCTGATCAAGCTAGCAGAATGCAAAAGAGGTAAGGATACAATTTGCTTGAATTGTTCCTAGATGTCAAATTGTTGAATATTTATAGCATTGGTTTATTTACCTTCTGAAGATGCATCTTTTTTCAACTTGCCAGGAAATCTGGGCTTCTCTGGATAAGATCATGTTACACTTTGGTGAGGATTTTAAATGGAAAGCCCTAAATAAAGTGAATGCCACTGAATATTCAGTTGTTTGCTGTGTGTTCTTTTACGATATTATGACATTTGAATTCTATAACAGAACTCTGAAAAACAACCTTCCAATTCACAGGAATATAAAAATCATTAACATTTTGAGTTATCCTGAGGTCACAAACAGAAAAATTTAACCTGGAGAAAAATATGATACTTGAACAAGGAAAATTTCCCAGAAGTCTGATTAAGGCGAAAATGTCAGAGTCATTGAGAAAGGTCAAAATAGGAAGTATATTTGACATCTTTAATCAAAGGAACTTCACAATATTAATTCTGCAAAAGGGAATGACAATAAATAATTCCTCATGCTGTTAAAAAATCCAGGCAAAAAGGAAGTGTATGTTTCTCCATTTTTACATAGTACTTTACATTTTCAATCTTATTTCATATAAGCATTCTCAATTTCCTCTGCTGTTAATATATGCCACGCTCCAAAACAGCAGCAGAAAAGAGTTGGGTAAAGTTAGGGCATTTGTTTGCAATACCACAAAACTTGGCAAACACTGTTATCATAGAAAATAACATAAAAATATATTTCCTTTTTAGCTTTGACTACTAGACTTTAAATTCAGCAGATCACCGCCCATGCAACCTCTACACAAAATACTTAGTAACCCCAGTTTTAAACTCAGTTTCAGTTTTCCATTCTTCTGTGTGTCTTCTGTGAGGTGTACTAACAGAAAAGGTGGGGAAAAGAGAGCATTTTCACCAGAGAAAGAAATTTTATAAAGAAAAAAGTGTTTTTCCATAATCAGACACTCTTCTTCTCTGTAGGGGATGTTCAAATAGTTCAGAGAGCACCTGCTGTTCATGGGACGAGAAACACTTGTACTGCCAAAGCAAGCATTTTGTACAAAACTGCATGGATCAACAGTGGCACCCAGCGGCCAATGCTTTTCCCGTAGCGATGCGTTAGCTGTTTCATCTAGCATGCTTTCTGCGTGTAAGGAATAACTTTTAAGCAAGTCTGACTTAACAGAAATAAGCCAAGTATTTTTTTGTTATTTGTTTTTTTTTTCTTTTTGCTAATATATTTGAAAATTATGAACAGTATGCAGTGCATGATGTTTGCAAATATCAGTTATATATAGAATTAAGGCAAGACTTTTACTAGTTAATGCTAAAAGTAACATATGCAGTCACTGTGAAAGAAAAATGAAGGCTATTAATAAAGACAAAATGGCATATTGGCCTAATACTGTGAAAGCTTTTAAGTTTAAGGAGTGCTTATGCATACACAATATTATACTAACTTTAATTAATATTATATTAATATTATATTACTATTTTAGTAAGATACCATTATCTAAAAATAAGCACACATGTTACTTCTAGTAAGCAATTATCTACATGATTGCAATCACATTTCTTCTTAAGCCCTGATCTCAGCAGTGAATCAACAGAAAAGGACTGCAAATTCTTCTAGGCACAAGCTGTATCTTAAGGTTTGTGGGCAGGATTCACTGAATTAGAAGGGGAAAGATAAACAATCTATATATAAATTTTATACTTTTCATTCAAAGTGCTAGTGTATGGCTAATTAAAATGTGTTCCCATATGGTATATGAGGGAAGGAATAATATCTAAATTCCTCTACCTGCAGTTTTCAGGCTAATCATTACCAGGATTTTTTCCTGCCCGATGTACATAGGAGTTTCACTTGCTGTATGACAACACAGTCTACACCATCTATTTATTTAATTGAAGATTATGTTAATCACTTCTTCATCACAGGACTGGTGATATACATACTAATCACTATATAAATATATGTATAAACATGTCTTACTCTCCTCAAATAATTTATTATCTAAAGAATGTAAAGACTATCCTGCTCAGACTGATGAACAGTATTCATTGAATCACTGCCTTCATATGCAAATAGGTAGTGTAGCATTAATGGTAAAGCATAAAAATCATAACTGAAAATCCAGAATACTGAAAACCAGGACCCAAACTTTGAACTGAAAGTGCAAAAATACTTAAGTATACTACTGGAAGGATCAAAACTGCAGAACAGGTGGCCTAATCTACAGATTAATTAGGTTTTCTAAAAAACACAGATGCGTTTGAAAACTGAAAGAAAAACCTTTTTTATTTCTAACTGTGGCTTTGTTAATAAGCTGATGCTAAGTAAAGCTTCCTGATAGGTTTTCATACATTTTCCCACAAATATTCTCTTCCAGTGGGATTTTCAAGTTCAATCATGCAGTCTTGTTTTTTTAGACAACAGTATGGTACTTTTGTCTGAATTGAGGTCATTGCTGGACCACTCT
>NW_010185124.1:0-1709 GCF_000695765.1 Mesitornis unicolor | reverse complement strand
TTCCAACTCCTAATATTCTCTGATTCTCTGACTCAGATTCTGTGGCTACCAGCACAGGAAATAAATTATTTGATTAGGCCAAATGTCTTTGGGTCCCTGATCTGAATGACCTTTACTCATTTATATTTTATCTGAAAGCAACTCATGAAACCATGTCTTTTTGTATCTATTGCTAACATTCTGTTTCCACTCTTACCACCATTCCCTTCTGCTATGGTGGCTCACACTCTAACTGGCATTTCATAGATCCTTGGGATTCTCACCCTGAATCCCAGGTCTCAGCAACTCTGTCTATACTGATATGTTGCTCTTTTTAGACTCTTATAGTATTAGTAGCTGTTACAAACCCAGCAGTTCTAGATATTTGGTTTATTGGTATATTTTGGGAAGTGATGCTTTTCGGTGTTCTGTGTTTATCATCTTTTAGTGCAACAAAAGTGTTCACATTGCTTTTTATATAGCGATACTAAGACAGCTATGAGAAAGGGTTCTGGGTTCACTTCCACAACACATCAATAAAATTTTTTAGCATTTTATATCACTGTGCATTTGCTCCAGCCAAAGAAAGAATATATATTTTCTTTACACTGATTTTCCTTACTTTACTGTGATTAGGAAATGCTCCCTAAGTCAGAAAGCCAGTTTAAACACATCTAGGTTTCTGGTGCTGAGAGAGGGGAGTATGCTGTGGCTCCCCTCCAGACCATCTGCTTAAGTGTCTTCCTGTTTGAAAACAGTACACACATAAGGAATAATGCATATGTTGATGTGAAACCAGGCATGTGCACCTGTACATAGTAAATAACAGAAGCTCTCAGATGCCATGATATAGACAGAACCACAAAGGCCAGATCAGATTTAGATTCATAAACAATGTATTCTGCTTCTGTAACAGATTATCTGTAACAAAGCATTTTCCTCAAATAACTGTTTTTTTAATTATTTTCATAAATAAAGGTTAAACTGAAATAATTTCATTCGTAAAAAGGTATTTTGGCAATACATGGAAATTAGACTAATTTCATTCACCTTTTTGTTCCCTATTTTTTGATGTTTAAAAGAATGGATTATTTTCATCAGTAAAGGTTGTAAAAGATGCTGGTGAAGCTTTGCAAATGACCTTTGAATTTACAAAGACAGTGTTTTAGTTATGTTATCATGGTGGACTGTTAATATCAGTATAGCATTTCTGACATCGTCTAACATTTTGTGCAGTAAACCAAGTGTGTGCTGTCTTTAACTTTTCCCACTTTCATGCTACTAAATGGCAAACAGTAAAGCTAACTGGCTTACTGGGACAGAATTTTAGAGGTTTTTTGTTCAAGAAAACTGCAATTCTGTAAGGACTACAGCCCTCTATTCATGTGAATGAAGTGATAAGACACTTTGTTATAGTTTTCGGCTAATACTAGTATGTGATGATCAAGGTCTTCAGTGGTCTTGAGATAAACAGGTACAGAGGCTGGGGGAAGCAGAAACCCAGGGCAGTTGATCCCAAGCTGACCCAAGGATGACCGATTATTATGCTACGTGATAAATGTCACATCCACAATAAATTGGGGAATTTGCTGGGGATGGTTCTCCTTTTCCCCTCTTCCTTCTTCCATGGCTGGCATCTCAAGAGAGACTAACCACCCCCCTACCCCACAATGTCGACAGAGTAAAACTCTGTGCACTTTATCTTAATACTGTTACTAATATATTATTAT
>NW_010185123.1:24050-62859 GCF_000695765.1 Mesitornis unicolor | reverse complement strand
GGAGGGCGGCGGCTCGTTTTTACCCCCCTCTCTGCGGGCAGGGGTCTCTTTCATTGTTATTAAGCTCCCTGGCTTGGTTTTGTGGTTGTTGGCTCTTGGATTTCTAAATCTGTGAAGGGTGTCAGGAGTAAGGAGCCAGGCTCTCCTCTCTGATGTCAAATGAGAGGATAAGGGGCAATGGGAGCAAGCTGGAGCATAGGAGGTTCAATCTGAACATAAGGAAAAACTTGCTTGTGGGAACTACTTGAAAGAGTCCAGTGCAGAGCCACAAAGATGATGGAGGGAGTGGAGCATCTCCCTTGTGAGAAGCGGCTGAGGGAGCTGGGTCTCTTTAGCTTGGAGAAGAGGAGACTGAGGGGTGACCTCATTAATGCTTATAAATTTGTAAAGAGTGAGTGTCAGGAGGAAGGAGCCAGGCTCTTCTCAGTGACAGCCAGTGACAGGACAAGAGGCAATGGGAGCAAGCTGGAGCATAGGAGGTTCCATGCGAACATGAGGAAAAACTTTTTTACTGTAAGGGTTACAGAGCACTGGACCAGGCTGCCCAGAGAGGTTGTGGAGTCTCCTTCTCTGGAGACATTCAAAACCTGCCTGGATGCATTCCTGTGTGACCTGGTCTAGGTGATCCTGCTCTGGCAGGGGGGTTGGACTGAATGATCTTTCAAGATCCTTTCCAACTCCTAATATTCTGTGATTCTGTGATTTAGTTTGTTGGGTTTTTTTTCCAAGTGCCATATTTATTTTGCTGCCATAGTATACAGATGAGTGGGTGGGTGTTTTAAGCACTTCATCAGTATGTTGGTAAGTGGCAGTGGATGTTGTGAAATGCTGTGTAGAGGAGAGAAAAAAGTGACCACAGTCGAAAAAGAAGAAAAATCTAGCCTACTGTTTGTTACTTTTTTTTTTTTTTTTAGATTTGGTATATGGTCTTGAACAGGCCTAATGTAAGGTATATTGGTACAAGCCACATTGCATTCAGTTTTCAGAGTGAACTTAGTTAGAGACAGTAAGGACCCAAAACCAGCCTGTGAGTGCTTAGCACTGAATTTTCAGATATTTCAAAAAATAAAATCACTGTTGAACTTGGCAAAACTTTTACTGAGGTTCTGAATAATACATGTTAGCTGCCTTTTTCAGGAGTATTACAACTATTTCAAAGTGTGGTGGTTTTGTGTGGTTTTCATTTGTTGGGTTTTTTTAACTTCTAGGACCAGCCTATGCACAGATTTAGATCCAGTTCCCAAGCGGTGTGCGTGTCTGGCAGAACCTGTGCTTGCTTCACTCTGAGTACTTGTGTAGCCACACTGACTTGACTCTAGCAGGGAGACTCCCATATATCCAGAATTAGGTCTGCAGAGCTGGTGTCTGTGTGTCTTCTCACCAGCGGTTCCCAACGCAGTGACCGCTCATTTGGTGGCCGGTTATTCTGTTGAGGCTCTGTATGTACGTGCTGTGGCCAGTGTGCTGTCCTGTCCCCCTGTGGCTTTCCTCGTCTTTCCTTTCACTTGGTGAGAGCTGCAGTGATCGTTGCAACACTTCAAACTTTCGTGCCTTGCCAAGAGGGAGGGAATAAAATAAAATCACTGGGGCTGCAAAGACACCTGAACATCAGAGGGGTGCACACTGTGACTTTCTGGTGCCATCCAGACACTTACCACTTTAGCAGTGTGCTGTATCTCTTGAAAAACTTGCCTGTGTGACCTTCTTTGAAATAGCAAAGTTCTCCTTGAATGCACATCATTTATTTCTTGTTCTGTTCTAGGACCCAGACAAAGATACAGAGTGGAATGACATCCTGCGCAAGAAAGGTATCCTTCCTCCAAAGGAAAACCTGGAGGAACAGGAGCGCCAAAAGGAAGAGGAGCAGCTTGCCATCCTTCAGAAGTCTCTCGGTGAGCAACCAGGCCAACTCGGGCAGCAGCAGCAGGACAAGGCTTGGATTGGCTCCTGGGGGAAGCTTGTACAAAGAATTTGCCAGCTGTAATGTTTGTATGCCTGTAAAGCAATGTGTCCTTTCTGAAGTCTGTAAGGGATGCCAAAGGTGCTTCTCATATAGAGTGATCTTCTGTTAACAACATCGAACAAATGCATTCCTGAAGGTGCAGGTTCTTCCAGCACAGGAAAGCTTTGTTCTTAGTGTCATTGCCATAGGCAGCCTTCAGCTCCGAGTCCTTTACATCACTGTCCTCCCATCTGTATTGTCCTCCAGAGGAGGGCCACAAAGAAAACCAGAGGGCTGTAGGACCTCTCCTATGGGGACAGGCTGAGAGAGGTGGGGTTGTTCAGCCTGGAGAAGAGAAGGCTCCGGGGAGACGTTGTTGCCATCTTCCAGTACCTGAAGGAGGCCTACGGGAAAGGAGAGGGACTTTTTACAAGGGCAGGTAGTGATAGGATGAGAGGAAATGGTTTTAAACTGGAAGAGGGTAGATTTAGACCAGATATTAGGAAGAAATTCTTTACTGTGAGGGTGGTGAGACACTGGCGCAGGTTACCCAGGGAAGCTGTGGATGCCCCCTCCCTGGAAGTGTTCAAGGTCAGGTTGGACAGGGCTTTGAGCCACCTGGTCTGGTGGGAGGTGTCCCTGCCCATGGCAGGGGGGTTGGACCAGATGATCTTTAAGGTCCCTTCCAGCCCAAACCATTCTGTGATTCTGTTTCCAAAGTGCATAATGTTTTTCTAAAAATCCAGTAACAGTGACACTTTAAAAAAGCTGTATTTCCCATAGTTAATCTGTCCCTAAAGTAAATAAGTTCTGTTGGACTGATAAAGGCTGGTGAGTTTTAGTCCTGGAATGCAGTTTTTGCTGATTTGATGTTTCTTCCATTCTAGTGAAAACTTATGAGGACATGACTCTGGAAGAGCTAGAAGAGAATGAAGATGAATTTAACGAGGAAGATGAGAAAGCTATTGAAATGTACAGGTCAGAGCCACGTGCAGAACTTGGCTTTAATGAAAACTGGAGGGTTTTTCTTTTTTATTGTGAAAATTTTCTGTTTTCTTTTTCTGTTAGATAGTGTTGAAGAGAGGAAGGATGTTTTTAGGCTTGATGATAGAAAAAGTGGGTTGTGTTTCTGGTCTCTTTTGGCGCTTCTAAATGTCTTTAGTAAAATAACTGGGTTTAAATGCAGCGTCCTTTGTCTACAACCTAGTTTTGCAGAGATTATGTGCACCTGTGAAGTGCATGGCTGGGGATGCCGAGAGCTTTGAAAATTACCTCCAAGATTTCTCAGGTTTTGCATGAGTGCGATTAAGGTGCTGCAGATTTACATAATTAGTGGTGCATTATCTCTTTATCTCTACCATATCTCATGGGGTTTTTTTGCCATTTAGTTTGGCAGTCTAGTATCTGTGGAAGAAACGTCTGCTGAGGGCAGAAATGAGGAGAAAAAATAATGAAACACAGTTGTACTTCTTTCAAATTGGTGGTTTTAACTTGTGATGAAAATATAAGAGCATCTTTTGATTAGGTCATCAGCTCATTTAATTGTTGTTCTGTCAAAAATGCATCTATTCTCAAGATCTCTTTTCCCATTCCTTGCTCTGCAGGCAGCAAAGGATAGCAGAAATGAAAGCAGCTCAAATGAAGAATAAATTTGGGGAAGTTTTAGAGATTTCTGGAAAAGATTATGTGCAAGAGGTTACAAAAGCTGGAAAAGGTATATGGGTAATCCTGCACCTTTACAAACAAGGGTAAGAATTTGGTCTTAACCTTAAATCTTTCACTGTCAGTAGCTGTGAAAATACTCTCGACAAATGTATAGTTCTGGTAGAAATTAAGAAACTGATTCTGGAGTTATAAGAAATATAAAATTGCAGTAGTAGTTTCATTACTGTTGACTCAAGACTGCTGAATTTAGCTCTAAAACAATGCTACTGTGAAGTGGTAGTTTCTTTGTTTTGGGGGTTGATTTTTTTTTAATACACCTATACAGCACAGTGTGACTTGTACCATACAGCTACCATAGAGGTAGCTGCTGCCACTGAAATACTGGGCTTTTGAAATTCTCCTGGATAAAGCACGAGGGGCTGTGCATTAGAAGGATCACTAAATGTCTGCATCTTGGTTTTGTGCTTGGATGCATAAAAATGAAGTGAGCAAGGTTTCTGGTCTTGTCAGTATGACAGAAAAATTTGACTAAACGGTCTGATAAATTGCTAGAGTTTTTTGGAGAGGGTTAGAAATACTTGGTTTAGGTCATTGTTTCTAATTGCCTCACAGGTATTCATTGTAATTTGTGTACTTTCTTTCAGCAGCTGCTTTTCTTTCTATTTTGCCCTTGGTCCTGCAATTTCTAAATATCATATCTTCATAAACTAATTGCCTCTGTATAATAGAGGGGAAGGTTGCATTGCAAACACCCTGCCTCACCCCCACCCCCCCAAAAGAAAGAACCCTAAAAATCCAACCATAAAAACACCTACCCAAACCTCCAGTGATGCTGATTTCCTTTGAATGTTGGAATACTGGATGACAAAACTATTCTGAAGTTGCTTCTGGTACATTTGTCTTCCCATAGATGCTAGTGATTGAGTTGATATTTCTGACCTTTCTTCTGGAGCAGATTACTGTCTAATTTGTCTTTTATGTTTTCCTATGTGTGCCTGTCGCCATTCTTTACAGAATTCCTCTCTGTGCCTTAATAAACCAACACATGAGTGGGCTTGCTAGGAAGTTCAGAGAGGTGAAATTCATCAAAGCTATCTCTACCACCTGCATTCCCAACTACCCCGATAAGAACCTGCCTACGATATTCGTCTACCTGGAGGGGGACATCAAAGCTCAGTTCATTGGACCTTTGGTGTTCGGTGGCATGAACTTGACAAGGGATGGTGAGTGTCTACATCTTCAGTCTTGCAAGGAAAAAGCAGAACTGCTTTTTTGGGAATGAGAGAAGTGAGGGTTAGGAAGAGAAAGGATGTACTACAGTTTTATTAGAATCTTTACTTTTTTTTCTTCCAGCCTTATGCCTCAACAACCTGTGCTTGAGGCACCTTGTAGGAGCAGTGAGTGGCCAAGTAGGCCAACATATAGACTCTTATTTTATGTGTGCACAAGTATTCAGACCCTGTGTGTTGGGAAACAAACTTTCCCTAGTACATTAAAAGGACATATAGTACCCACACATTTTCTGTTTGGTTTTTTTTTTCTAGAATGGCTGACCTTGCCCCCAGCTACTTGATAATCCACACACTTGATAACTGGTGCTTGCCTATTGCACTGTAGGGCTGCTTGTTTCGTTTTCAAGTTGATGGCATATATTTGCCCGTGGTACCTTCCTGATGCACAGGTTCCATTCCTCATTAACCTTTAAAGAGAGCCTGTCTGTGTGTCCAAATGGGGCTGTGAGCCTGAAATTTGGCTCCTTCCTTTTCCTCTTGTCATCTGCTGGAGATGGCAGCAAGTTAAGCCCCAGCCTCAGTGGTTCAGGGGGCACAGGACTCCATGAGGAGAAGCTGTTACCTTCCCTGGAGGCTGCAGTTTTACATAGACTCTTTCTTTTTGCCCATCTTAGCAGGCTGGGTGTCGTGCAGCCTCAGCATGATGTGTTTTGGGAGATGAGGGTGGTGATGCAGGTCATGCAGAGCACTGTGCCTCTTCAGTAAAAGCTGCTGTGTGGATGTGGTTGGTCGGGGTTGGTGTCCTGCTGCAGTGCTTGAAGACAGGTCAGTAGTGAAAAAGGCTCTCACTGGAAAACAAGAGCAACTCAGATGTAACTTAGTGGATTTTAGTTCCCTTAAAAGGATACTCATCAGCCTTCTGAGTAGGCATATTGGTCCAAAGGCCTTCAAATTCAGACTTTTAAGGACATCTTTGCCTGAAGTGAACCACATAAAGCAGTATTTCAATGTCTCTGTTCCCTTAAAAGGATACTCATCAGCCTTCTGAGTAGGCATATTGGTCCAAAGGCCTTCAAATTCAGACTTTAAGGACATCTTTGCCTGAACTGAACCACATAAAGCAGTATTTCAGTGTCTCTGTTGAATGATGTCACTGCCTATACTGGGATAGGATGCAAAGAGGCTTGTTTTGTTTTGTTGGTTTTTTACTAAAAATCTGAAGATTACAGGATATCTTAGGTGTGTACTGTAGAAAATATTCTCCTGCCTTGAACTGTCAGAAGGAGGAAAGCTTACCAATGAAGCTGCTAGCAGAATTGTTAGCTTTCTGCTATTTTAGCATATGACTGATTTTTGGAGAAAGTCCAAAGGTGACTGAGCCAGCTTAATTCAGTCATCTCAGAAAGGTGGGCACTGAAATTCTGCACTTCCTTTTATTTCTTCCTTCTCCCCTAAGCCTAGGTGACTTCTACTGGAGATTAAAGAAAGTGTGAGATTGTATTCATTACTCTGTAATGTCTGAAGGAACAGGAGATTTAGTGATAGGGTTGCCAGCAGGACTAGGAGAAAGGTTTCAGCTGAATGTGTTTTACTGACTGTCTACTGCTTCTAAGAAGCAATCCAATTTGTGTCTCTGTAGGCCTACTACTGATGGTGGAGTCTCACTGTCTTGCTAAGGAACTAATAATCAGTGCATGGAATAGTGGGAAAGGGGTGAATTGCATTTATAAAGTACATCCCTGAAAAATACCTGTAATTCAGATGTGTGAATGGGATTGCTACTGTTTTTACTTTTGCCCCTCAGTAAATCTATTCCCTGCCTCTTCTGACTGTGATTAACTTGGTACATGATGCAAACAGCTGTAACAAAGTAAGCAGAGCTGCTGCTCTGTATCGGTCGCCTCTTTTACGTGCCCAGTTGTAGAGGAAGCAGAGATGCCACTGGTGGGGTGCAGAGCAGTACCCTGAGCTCTGAAATGTGCTGAAACCCACACCAGCGTTAGTGACTGAAGGGAGGGCTTGACTGGAGCAGCTGCAGGAGACACCGCAGGGGCTGGGACCTGAGAGTGGAAGAGGAGGGGGAGCAATAGAGCAGGGCCCTGGTTTCAGTGGTGGTGATGGCAGGGTGATAAGAGAAGTCAGCTGGGGAAGCAAGGGTGGGCTTTTTCCAGTTTTCTCCCCTGCTTTCATGGCTCTCTTGTTTTGCTCTGCACAGAACTGGAGTGGAAAATTTCAGAGTCGGGTGCCATCAAGACCGACCTTGAGGAGAACCCCAGGAAACAGATCCAGGACCAGCTCATGTCCTCCATCAGGGCGTGCGTCCCAGCCAGGGGTGAGAGTGACTCAGAGGATGACTAACTCCTGCGTCAGGATTGATACAGCGCGCTTGCAGCTGGTGTTCCCACCTGGAGCACTGGAGACTCTCATCAAGATGTTGTTGAGCCCCAGAAGGGTGGTGTTTCAAGACAGCCATTTATCTGGAAACTTCTAGAAACTAAAAAAGTTTTTTTTATAAAAAACCAAAACAAACAACCTTATTGCAGCTTCACTTAAGATCGTGAAATCCCTTTTATATTCTGAAGCCTGAGTAAATGTTACTCAAAGTTTTAAAATATAAACATCAGTAGGAACAGAGGTTTCTTGTTATTATTTTCTTAGTAAATTGCTGACTTCTGTAAGAAATCTGAAATAGGAAGTGACCTTAAGTGCACTGTTTTTTATGAGCTTAACTTGTGTAAATCAAATGTAAATAGCTGGTCTTAAACAATTTTCTATAGCAAATGGTTGGGCTTTCTCTTGGCTCATCATGCGTAGACATTGGACAGGTTGGACTGCATGGAAACCTAGGGGAGGTGACCCATGATGTGGTTGTCACTGAGGGTGATGTGTGGTCCTTTGCAGAGGTGCATTGGCAGGGGGGTCAGCATAAGGCTGTCAGATGCAACCCCAGATGTCTTGAGAGAGGCCTTGGTGATGGCCAGCATCTCCTGGGACCTGCTGAATCCAGAGCCCCCTTTCATTTAGCAGTAGTATTTTGCCTTTGGAAAGGGCTGAGCTTCCTGCACCAGCTTGTCTTCTAATTGGGAAAGAAAAATCAAGATGATGATGCTCACGTGTGGAATTGCTGGCTTCTTCCACAAAATCAGGAGTCTGCTACATTACTACAGTAGTGCTATTGCCCAATGGGAAGGAAAATATTTGAAGACCTGATTTTCTGTATTAAAGCCTTCCATCTTCTAGGCACAGTAATAATAATTGGAGCCTTAGAAGAGAAGGAGCTGAAATACCACCTTCATTATAGATCTGCTGACATTTGGAGCTGCTTGCTTATTTTGGGTTGGATTTAAAGTCCACCTACACTTCCAATTTGTCTGCTCTTGGGCTAACAAGCTTCAAGAGCTTTTGCTAACAAGGCTGCCCCAAGGACATTTTATGATATTGCTGATGGATTCTGTGGGTGGGTGGTACCAAATGCAACACTCAATAAGCAGCAGTATTTTTCTTTGGTTTTGTATTAGTTCGTAGCAACTTTTAAGCATGTTTCTTGCATTCTGTCTCCCCAGTCAAATCAGTGTATAGTTCAAACAACAAATAACCGCTCCTTAAACTTCAGGTGAAGTTGTAAAAGCCTGATGGAGAGCTTCCTCTTTGAGATCTAAATGGTGATTTTGAGTGTTGCCTAAGTCTTTCTGTTTGTGTGTGTGGTGGTGGTGGTGGTGGTGTGGTACATACCACCACTCTTCTTTTGACACTGGCTATCCAAAATGCTGCCAGATCTGATGCTTTTCTGTACTTGACTACATATTCTTACAATCTGGGAAGAGAAATGTTTGTCTTTCTTCCCATAGAAGCCTGCTTATTTTGCTGCTTTTGCTTGTCCTTGTTGAACTGTGCTTTGGAGTGACTTCTGAGCACATGGACGGGGTTCCTTTTGGAGGAAATTGTCTAGAGGAGCTGCTACCAAAGGGGAATTCGGTCCGAAGACCTAGGCCAAAGCTAGCCTGAAATAAGCCCCTCTGGTATCTGTGTAGAGTGGATGTCTCCCTCCAGATCTGCTGCTGTTAAGCTGTCTGGATTGCTGGTGCAGACACAGCTGCCTTACTCTTCTCAACTTAGTTTTGATGTGAAGTTTATCACACCCTCTAGGAAGGGGAGATTGAATCTGCAATCCCTCTTGTATTGCTGGTGTGACAATGTCAATTTGAAATCTAATCTTGAAAGTAGGCAACACTTTGGTACTTTTTTTACTTCTGTTGTTCCCTCTTTTATTCTCTCCCAGTTCTGGGCCTCTGTACAGTCAGAGTGGCAATAACGTTGCAGCTGCCCTTTCACTGTCTTCTGGATCATTGATGATTCATAGACTACAGCAGGAGAGGAGCTCAAAGCAGGTTGACCACTGCATATGGATTTGCTGAGGTGTCTGTCCTGTGGGGTCTTGGAAACATCTAGGGATGAAGACTCCTCAGATTGTCTCAGTGCCTCAAGCACAGGCTCCCTCTGTCCTTTGCATCCTGCATGGGCACCAGGGCTTTTGAGCTAGATTAACCAAAGGCAGAGCAGTCTGTTGTCAGAGCTTGAGCCAAAACTTCTTCAATCAGAAGAATTGGTGTTTCAAAGACAGACAGACATCTCTAGGGTACTAACCATAGACCTAGTACAGCTAATCAATACAGAAAGTTGAAGGACAGAACACGTCTTTTGATCAGATCATACCAGCTTGCAAAGACCTCCCTGGAAGTGTCCACGGCCAAGTTGGACAGGGCTTTGAGTCACCTGGTCTGGTGGGAGGTGTCCCTGCCCATGGCAGGGGGGGTGGACTGGATGAGCTTTAAGGTCCCTTCCAACCCAAACCATTCTGTGATTATGACCTTAGTCAATGGCTCCCAGCTTAAGAGTATGTGCCTTGAACCCCCTTCTGAAAGGGAGATGCCCAAGCCCTCTACTCCAGAAATTGCATGTCTTCCTCAAAAGCTTCCTGCTTGCTTCCTCTTATACACACTGACATTGAAGGGGACTGGGGCTATGCATAGGCATCTTGTTTCCCCAAGTTGCTCAGCTGTGGTGAGCCAAATACCCTGTGCCTGTGAAGGACACATGGCACCCCCAGGTAGTAGCTGTGGATTTCCTCTAAATGGAGCAAACCAAGACTGCCTAGGAGACTTACCCAGGACATGAGGTAAGAGATGGGGAGATGGCTTCTTCTAAACTGTGCTCTGCTGTCAGGACTACAGCAGGGGCTACCTTGCCATGTAATAGATGGTGCTGGACAACTTATAACAATTCAGGAGAAACAGAGACAAAGTTTGACTTGTACTTTTATCTTGAGCTGCTTAATGTGTTGGCACATTGGGGGTTTCCATTTGAGGATGCTGTGCTGAAAGGGGCAGATGTGAGAATAACAAAAAACCAGAAGAGACTGAATGTTCTGCCCAGCTGCTGAGATCCGTGTGGAGCATCATTTCAAATGGTCTCTGTGCCTCTTGGTGTTTGCCAGTGTGAAAACAGCTTCTTGTGGCCTTACTCTGTTTTTTGCCAGTCCTATCGCCCTGCTCAGGCTCTTCTGTAGAAATTAGGTCTCTGCAGGAAATGGATAATGAGGACTGTTTAACCTTTTGGCAGAGCAGAAGCTATGGAAACGCACAGTTACAAGGAATAAGCTTTAGCTTAAAAGGAAGCTGGCTGCTAAATAGCAAACCAAAACAGCCAATTAATATATGTAGCAGAATGAGACAATATAATGCGAGAAAATAATTAGAGGGCCTGAACTCTCAGTTGCAGAGATTTGGGGCACTGTAGCTAAATGCACTATCAATGTTTTTGCAGCCTGTCGAGGGCGTCAGATCGATGCTCACTTCTCAGTGGTGCGAGAAGGGTCTTTCTGTCAGCTGTCATGGGAGAAGTCGGAGGCAGTGATCCTGTAAACAGAGCTCACAGTAGTGACTGTCCTGTGTACAGCTGTGAAAGCATCCCTGACGCATCCTACACCGCAGCCGTGCCAGCAGCTCAGAGGTGGAAAATAGTAACCCTGGGCTGTAGAAAGGGGCAGATGATTTGCCATTAGTGGACAGCCACTCTGGAGTTTTTTGTGTGAAATGTAAGTGAACCAGTAGTAACAAATAAGTTAAGCTGTCAGTTCTCCAGCTACTTAATCTAATCATGGTCAGGGACCTGCATGTAGGCAGAAATGTCTGCAGCATTCCCATTTCAGGAGGTGAAATGAGTGTCATTTGAATACCTGAGCTGTACCTGGTTTGGTCAGGGCTCGGCTCAACTGTGCCTGCCTCCTCTGTGGGTCTGGCCCATCATCTCCCTTCCCAAATAAGCTCAGGTGCTGATTGGGTTGACCTTATTGCCAGAAGTAGTTTAACTTGAACGAGATGATTCTCAATGAGAAAGCTGGGTGCGTGTTTCCAGCTCTGCTGGATTGGGGTACAGAATAAGTACACGATGTTAAGGCCATAAGTTAGCATGACATCTGAATAAAAATATTTGTCTTTTATAGAGTTCATGGAGAAAATAGCTCTGATCTACAGTGATTCCCATGAAAGTTAAGGGGTACCTTTTATTCCTTTAATATAAACTCAGGTTTACAATAATTTGTCATTATTCTCTGACAATCTAGGGAGTTTCCTATTTCACAGGCTGTGTACCAGTGGGAAATGAGACTTCTAATACAAACCTCAGTAAATTAGTTTGAACTAGCCCTAAAAAAGAGCACCATTATATGAACCTTTTGCTGCATATTTGTTGAGATCTGATCATGTCTAAAGAAACGTTGCTCTCACTGAGATCAAAGGGGGATGTTTTATCTTCCCCATTCTTTTAAATCACTACACTGCTAAAACTAATCTATTCCCTGTCTAATTGTTTGAAAGGCAGTTCAACTCATTTCTCATTACAGCCCATTATAAATCACTCCTCATTCCAATCTCATTTAGCTAATTCAGTCATCAAAGGATTGCAGGAGGCATGAAGTATTTTATTGATGCATTTAGCTATTCCCAGAATTATAAAAAGTATTGAACTTCTTACGTCTATTTGCACATGGTTCTTGTGATGCAGGGAAAGGCTTCATTCCCTCCCTTGGAAGACAGAACCATTAAAAAAGAAAATGCAAGCAGCGAGAGACTCTCTCAAGGCTTGTGTGGGAGACTGATGAACAACCTGACTTGTTTTCATATAATGTGTTGAAATTTTCATCTCTTGACACCGTGCCAAATTTTTCAGTACTTCACCAGATTAATTTTGATTTACAGAGCTGGCTGAAAGAATTGAGGTCTGATAAAAAGTGGCAGGAAAAATATCAAGTAATTCTGAGGTTGTTCCTATTTAATACTTCAAATGTTAAATAAGCAAGGAATTATATAATCTAAGGGAGAACAGTTCATGTAACAGACGTTAATGGACAATTAATGAGATTAATATAATTATGCATATTAGTAAGCTTCTGGTTCAATATATCTACTATAAGAAGTCATAGTTCTTCCTGTATATTGAACAGCTTAAACACAAAGATGCTGCTTGTGGAGGCAAAAGCTATAGCACTCGCTAGCAAGAGCAAGTCTTGATTTTTCCAAACCTCTGTTTCCTACACCCAAAATGACACTGACTCCTACTATGGCATGTGTCACTCTGATCCCACTCCGCTCAATATTCATGGGAATACTGTTGGAAACCAAAGTAATCTTCAATCTGATTATTCGAATCATGTGTTTTAGTTAGCATAAGCAGTTAACTTGCTTAGCATGAGTAGCTGGGTTGCTGAAGCCATAGGCAACAAGCTGAACCTAGGCTGAACTCTTTCCTAGCTACAAGAAGTATGACTGGGAGTAGTTTCACATGACTTTAATATATTATAACTAACCTAAGAGTATTTAAGTAGTATTAAATATGATATCAACAATATTAATATTATATAAATAATATTAAGGCAGATTGTACAAATAGCAATAATATAAATTAGAGTTATGCTTATCAAAGGGAAGAAACAACTCCACCAGGAGACAGCAGAAGGTCAATGAATTCCAGGTGGAGATGATGAAAAATGAAACTATTTTACCTGGGGTTGGCAGAAGACAGATGAGCATCAGGTGCAGATGGAGCAAAGAGATCATGAAACTCTCTAAACTGATAGTCACCCACACCAAAACTCCAGTCATTGAAGAAG
Source organism: Mesitornis unicolor (assembly GCF_000695765.1). Classification (NCBI taxonomy): domain Eukaryota; kingdom Metazoa; phylum Chordata; class Aves; order Mesitornithiformes; family Mesitornithidae; genus Mesitornis; species Mesitornis unicolor. The sequence goes on along the minus strand of NW_010185123.1, from coordinate 49,853 downwards.
AATCGTAATTGTTAAAGAATTTGATTGAACAAAGGACACATTTGTCATGTGGTCAGATGCATGAACAACAGAGATAATGGACTGTGAGGCTTTAAAAAGCATGATGAAATAACCAAGGGGGTCTTTTTTTGGAGAGCCCAGCTTGATCTGAAACAAGCCCACTCTGTGACAGAATCTGGGGTCTGGACTGTCTCTTACTGAATCCTTTCACTTGGAAGGAGGGCAGCAGAGACAGCCACTGAACTTTTCTTCTTGCCTGATTGCAGCTTATTCTTCTGTGAAATAGTACAGATTGTCTGGGGGTGGTGGGAAACTTCATTAATGATCTGCCCATATGCAGATGATTTCTGTTACATAAAGCTGAAAGTTGGGATGTCCTGGATCTTTCAAGTTGACTATCACTGTCTGTGGTTCAGTTGTTCCTGGCCTCAGGTTATTAGAGGGGTGCCTGTGAGGGCCACCTCCGTGGCAGGAGAAGACCAGCAATAGACACTTGCAAAGGTTGATATCTGCCACAGCACCAATGCATCAACTGTTTTATTTAGCAAGGAAATTCTGGTGGTAAAAAGTTGCAAAGTTTGGCAGGATGAAGTGAAACCTGGAGAAAATGCAAAATGTGGAGTTGAGTTTCCCATCTGGTAGTATCCTCAGACCTCTTCAGCTGAAGTGCATTCCATCTGATTATATCTAGCTTGCAAATTTAATAGTGCTGGGGAATGGGATGGAAACTGGATCCTGTGAGGTGAACCAAGTCCAGACCAAAGGGCTGGTTCTGAAAGTGCTTGAAGAAGTTTCTTCTTGTCTTCTTTCTCCCCACTGAGAAGAGAGGGGAGAGTCCTAGAGACAGTGGAAGAGATGAAGGGCAACAGGCATGTAAAAAGGGCCTTAGATGGGAGGCTTAAATGTGAAGTCTATCCATCACCAGAAAAGAAGGGCAGAGGTGAGGAAGATAATAAGGAAAAAACTAAGAACTCGCATCATGAGGACAACTCAGGGATATTTGTGCTGGGATACACTAGGAGAAGCATTGTTCTTCTCAAAGTATGGGCTTCATGTGTGTAGCTGAAAACTGTGCACAGAGGACAGCAGAATGGATGAGAGCATTAGATCACAGACGAAAGGAAGAATAGTATATAGGAAGAAAAAGGCCAGTTAAACATGGATGCACTGATCCACAAAGAAATGTTAGGGGATAGACTGCAAGTAATTTTTGCTATTAATGAGAGCAGTAATCAGGCAGGGTTTCAGTTAAAAAAAAATCAACTAGTAAAAAAAAATCAGTAAATAAAATCAATTAGTAATAAAAATCAAGCTGGGAAAAGTCACTGCTGTAATGTTTGCATATTGATAAGTTTTCTTTAGCATAAGCTCAGCAAATCCATGGATCTTTGGGTGAGAGGAGCTGTTCATATCCAGTTTTACAAGACACATTGAGCACTGGTGGCATCATGTCATCTGACATATGTTACAGATCCAGCCCAGCTAATAAGATGGGCTTTCTCTCTCCATTAAGATGTCAGGTGTTACTTTCTGTTTAACAGCACTACGTTGACATTTACAAACTATTGTCCTGTATATTTGCATTGTATTACAAAAGAGGTAGCAGGGCAATTTTAAAAACAATTCAGTAACAATGCTATTGCTTATTGACAGCAGTTCCACTTCGAATGCAGATACAGAAAAGAGGGGAAGAGAGAGAAAACATCTCTTTGTCCTTTTGTTGACTTGTAGCTGCTACTTCAGGCCTTATGGCCTCAGGGTGCTCCTGATGAGAGAATGGTGATGAAGAACTTTGGCATCTCCACAAAAGAGACACCTTCCTGTCATCCACCTCCTCTCCTGATGTAAGGATAACCAGCAAGCATGTGGACATCCTTGTAGCTAAAACACTGGCATGCTTCCATTGCTCTGTGTTTCATCCAGAGGGAAATCTTTAACATCAAATCCACATCAGCTGTCATTGTCACTCCAAGTCTGTGTGGAGCACATGAGATTTCCTTAGGAAGTCATTGAAGAAACTGGGCCCTGCCACATCCCCTGGGTTATGCGCCATGCACCTTGGTCTGAAATTCAGATTGTGCCCCTGCTCTCACACCCCAGCTTTGCCAGCAGCGAGACAAGAGCCTACTTGGAGCAGAGCTGCTCACCTGCAGGGGATGGTTTAAAAAGTGTGGAAGAAGACAGTATAGTGTGGAAGTCCAGGGAATGATCTAGATTTCATTGAGTATGAAGTGACAGATCTTGCACATACATGGGAGGACTCCCAGGCTGCTGTGGTTTAGGGAGTACGTGCTCATGGACAAGGTGTGGAAGTGCTTGTGCATTTCAAGGTGCTCTCTATGGCTGTGGCAGCTTTTCCTTCCATAAACACCATAGCTTCACTGGGCCTCATATTCCTCACCAGTAAAATTCTTTTTTGTGTTTACTGACCACATATTGGTGTTTCATGGTTTTAGTGATTTATATCTGCAGTAAGCTATGAAACACTATGAAGGCAATTGCTACACTGGGGTAGTTGCCATTTTTTTTTCTATTTGTCCATCTATACCAGACTTTCCTGTACAGGAGTTCTCTGCTGTTGCCATGCTTACTGTGCATCTGCATGGCTCTCAGCTCTTGCAGACAGTCTGTGAGTAAATGCTGTTATTCTGCTTGGCAAAGAATGACAGGCTTTTGTAGAACTTCGTTAGCCCTGATTTTCCACTATTTTATTGATTTCAGCCAGTGATACAGCTGGCTTTTTTCATTAAATATACTTAATGAAACACTTCACAAGATAAAAAGGAAACATTTGCTAGCCCAGAAAGCAGTTCAGATCTTGTTGTTACTGTTTGAGGACAGGAACAAGCTGATGCTACTTAGGATGACTTCTCCTTTCAAGAGCTTGAGTGCTGCTTCAGGCATGCTGGTGTTTTTAGGATAGGCAGGAAGCATGAGAAACTTCTGCAGTATCACCTCTCTCAAGCATGCCAGGCACAAAGTGAATGCAATCGTGCACAAGATGGCAATGTTCTCCACAAAAAGGGCCTTTCCTTGCTACAGTCTGATCATGTACTTTCAGCTATACTGCTTGTTTCAGGGAAATATCAATGGCAGCACTTGAGATGATCAGTTCTGCTGTGTTTGGGATTGAAGACTGTGAATATATACAGTGAGATATGCAAGCCAGCTGTATGTTCAAATACATCTCACTGCAGGCATGTGTAAATCTGTCCCACAGGTTTCTAACAGCTTTAGCTAACACGCCAGACAGCAGCTTGTTTTTCCTGCATTCTGACCTGACTAATGTAGCACATGAATATGATGTCTATAGCACTAAGCTTGCAAGACTGTTTTTCAGGAAGAATATATCTGTCACCATGTTGGTCATGAATAGTTGACCATTCACACATCTCATTCACCCATCACCACTGCTCCAGGCATCTTGTCCACAAAACACATCACATCTAAATCAGTCTCCAGAAAGACTTTGGATCCAAATCCATTAAAGTCTGACGAATGGGCTCAGCCTGTCTGTGACAGAGCAGTCCCATCCCAGTGTGTGAGGCACAAAAAAGTCTTCATAGGACTGAAGAGTGCCAGTTCCACATTGTTATCCCTGAGGTAAGGTCATTTCCATGTTTTTCTCTAGAATGAGCTACTTCTCTTTTGGAGAAATGCCTACATAAATAGGCATAATTGGCTTTTTCTGGGTGAGCGACTTGAGTTAAAGCATTAGGACTCTCCTGATTTAGAGAGTAGAGAGCATCCTGGACCAGGAACAGACACCTCTAGACTGAGAAAACTGTGTTGAGAGAAGAAGCTGAGGGCTAATCTCTGTTAGTGGTGTTAAAAAGGACCCAAAAACCTAAAAACCCAGAAAGTTTTCATTGGATACTCACAGCAACTCTACTCCCTTGTTTAGCTGTGCAGAGGCACTGGAGAGGTGTCTTCAGCAGAGCAGCAGAACTTGCCATCTCCACTTGCAAAACCTAATTTTTAGACTTGGTGAGGACACATCTGGGTATAGTCAATAACTCAGAGCCAAGTATCCCACACCTGAATGACCAGTGATGCGTAATCCATTGAGGATCTTTTCAGTGTCTATCATTCATTGAGCTGGCTAGTAGGCATTTTAGCCCTAATGTGATACTTCTTATAAGGCTCTTGTCCCACATCCCTGCTGCAAGTGGTGATCCAGCTCATCTTCATGGGTTCACCTTCCTCTGTTCTCTCTGAAGACATGTTTGTATGACAGAGGAAGAAACTATCCAGATTGACCTCCCTTTTTTTTAAGGCCAAAACCCCCTCAACGTCATCATCAGGTATGATAATGAGGAAAGCAATATCAATCCGATCAGTTTACAAATCAGAGCTGGGCTCTGGATGGACACATTGAGAAACAGCCAAAGAGGACTTGCCTAGAGCTATTGGAGTACACAATATCCAATGTATGCCTTAAAAATCAAGGTGTTAGGGCAGACATCTCTCCTTATATTCAAGAAGGATATGTGGTATTTCAAGGCTCAGGATCTAATGCAGTGCCTCGCAAAGCTGTAGTGCTGTTCTGTGATGTTTCAGGATCCTGTGTCTTGGTGGACTGCTTATTGCTTGGAATGTGGATAGTCATGCAGAACAGAATTTAAAAAAATATTTTACCAAACATTAAGTGAAGTTCCTTGAGATGGACTGGCCACAGAGCAGTTTGCCCTCTCCTTCAGAGCCCTGCCCAGGTAGGATAACGCAGTTCAGTTTCCTAAGCTTAGTTTTCTAATCTGTAGTAGACACAATCCACAATTTATGGGAGCAGAAGGACTCTCTAAGGGCATGTGCATGGCATGGGTGTGCACAGTGGGCCAGGAAATTTCTGGAATTGGGTACATGCAGTGCTCATACGAGCTTAGTACCTATGCCCGCAGGCAGGACACTCCACACATCTCTATTCCTCTATGTGACTGACACTCTGTTATTAGAGCCTCCATAGAGCTTTTCAAACCTTAAATAACCCAGGCTTATAATCACTCTGGGAGGTAATTAAGCCGCCTGGTTATCAACAGTACAACTGAAATGTGGAGTTAGGATCTAGATTTTGGACAAGATAGCCTTTTCTTTTGCAGGCCAGGTCATGAAGCATTAATACAAGTGGTGTGGACCAGGATTTCTGCTTCTGTCATGGCTCAGCATCAATACTTGAGTTAGATGTTTAGGAAGCTCCAATTTCCCAGCTCTATTCTCAGAACATCTTCCTGTAAGACAGAACCCCAATGTATCTTGTCAGAAAAATGAACAGAATAGCATGTTTAAAAAAACCTAAACACTACCTAGATCATGGTAATTTGGAAAACATCACAGGCACGTTTCTGTGTCTCAGTGCAATGCTCGTGTCTCTCTTTGTATCAGGCTTTAGCCTGATCTGTGATGGACTGAACTTATTTTTTTTCTTTTTACCATGGCAACCTCACTATGGTGATTTCAGGGCTAGTGAGCTTTATAGTTATCTTGACCAGCATGAAGAAGTCTGAGCCTCATTAACTGAGGAAGGTGGATGTATAGCATATGGAACACACCGCACACGAGATGGCACTTCCCTTCCCAGGGCAACTGGGTCATTCGTATTATCTCCACGAGCTGCAAGTTTCCTTTTGGAAATACCAAGTTGCTAACTGTTCTCTCTGTCCCAAGGGAAGAAAATCCAGACAGATGGCTTCAGAGAAACCTTGCATCTTTAAGGGAAGATATCCTCCTGGAACAATAATTAATGCTGGGGGGATTTTATTATTATTTTTTTAGAAACTGGGAAAGAATTCAGTATTACCAGAGAGCATTAACGCAGAGCCTAGCAGAGGACAGAGAAAGATAAAGAAGGGAAAAAATAGCTATCACAAAGCAGTGATCCTATTAAAATGACATTGAAGAATTCTATTAGTGCTCTTTGCCCCCTCGCCTGCCTGCCTTCGAAGATTCGAGGCGAAACACCAAGTGCTTGTCAGTCAGACAAAGCCTACTAATAATCTCTTCTAAAAGGTGACATTCACACATTGCAGAGGGACACATGGGCTCTGGACTGACCACGTCAGGAGCCTGCCAGCAGAAAAGCTGCATCTGGCTGTGGTTGCCAGTGCTGCAGGCTGTGGGGAAAGGGGTGGTGGGGCCGGAATGGGCTTGGGTTGCTCACCCAGCCAGAGGCTCAGCAGGTCCAGTAGCTCTGAGCTACTGGAAGAGCAGCAGCTGAACCCTGGCAGCATTGCCTCCTTGGGAAAGGGGGCTGGTGCTGTGCAGGCTTCACGTCAGGACTCTGGAGCACTGGGCAAGTGGGGCAGGCTTCATCCTCACTACGCCCCAGCTGAAACACCTCACTATCCAAGGGTCCCTGGTAAAACCTCATCCGTATTTAAATACTGTTTTGAATGTGTTGACTCTTATTGTTGGTGATGACCTTTAGAGACACACAAATATAGGGGGAAGAAAAGCTAGATCCTAAGCTAGTATTTTCAAATAAAAAACCAACCCAAAACTAACAGCTGCCTTAGATGCACTGCTTAGTTTGGTACTAAGCACTTGGGTGCTACACCCCCTGTGTTTCCCAAAACACTGGTGATTTTGCGAGCCACCAAAACTGAGACTAAAGATCGCTCTCTACCCAAGATCACTGGGAAAATGCAAGACCTCTTTCCCCACTAGCAGCTAAACCTTCTTATTTTCACTTCCTGACTTGTTCTGCCAGTGCGTTTCAGCAAATGTCTATTTATGCAGGAGTATCTAGTACACTGTGCACAGGATTAAGAATGCATTCTTTTCTTAGACACATTCAAAATAAGTTTTGAATTCTATTAATTTCTCTTTCTCCCAGCTTTTTCAGTAAGAAAACCTATTTGGATCAGGATCAAAGGGATAGTTTACTGCTCTTTGTAGAAAAGTAGATTCTCTTTTACCTTTGGAAATTACTAAATGTAGCACAGAAAACTCATACACCATCTTGAACAAATATCTGCCTGCTTTACTCAGCAGAGATAATGTCTCAGCTGGAGTACTTTGTGTAGTGCTGCATTCCCAGGGAGATACGGACCAGCTGGAGCGAATCCAGAAGGGAGCTGCAGGAAGGATCAGAGAGCTGGAAATCACGACCTACCAGGAAGAATGACTGCATTGGGGTTGCTTTGCTTAAAGGAAAGAAGATTAGGGATGGGGGAAGGGAAAATGATACTATTCCTCAAATATGCAAAAGACTGCTGCTGAGAGAAGAGGAAAAATTTCTTCTCCCTGGTGGAAAGAAAAAGAAATAATGGGTTCAGATTGCTGCAAGATTAACTTAAGTTAGGCATTATGAAAAAAAAATGCTTTCTAACAGGAAGAAAAATGAAGCACTGGACAGGATTGTCTAAAGAAACACATTACTGACCCCACTGGAATTCTTTAAAACCAAATTAAGCAACTCTTTCTCTTGGGCTAAGGAAAGGAACAGATGACCTTGGGAGTTAAAGGGACTATTATGGCATTTTAGAAGAAGGTAATTCACCTTGAAATTCAGCTACTGGTAAAAGGCAAGTTGGAAAAAAAAGAATGAAGTTTTTATTAATGCTTTTCTACATCTTATGAACTTTCAAAATAATCCTTTCAAGCCTCCTAAGGTTTACTGTGTATGTCCGTATTAAAACATTAGAAGATGGCACAAAAATAACAAAATGTAAAGGAGAGATGTCTTTAGGTTTCAGTACTGGACTGCAATTGGCAGCTCTGAGCCACAGCCTTACCCAGGGGCACTTGGAGCAGTATTGCTCTCTGGAAAGCTCATCTTTTTCCAGACCATTCAAGCGAGGAAGGCAGGTTTTCCTTCTGTCTTCCTCAGGGGCCTGGCATTGCCAAAGGCGGTTGGGAGAATATTATCGGGGCAATCCAAGAGGGAGAATTACACCTGCTCTGAATGGTGGCTAAGCACTGAGCTGGGTATGTAAGAGGATGGAAATGGAAAGAGACGATAAGAAGATCGCCAAGTTGGCCACTGCAGCCCAACACACACTGGCAAGCTTCCTCCCCTGCCTCTCTGCCTCAACCTCTCAATCACCCTTAGTACAGCCCTCATAATGCTCTGCCAAATAGGATTATGCTCCAGCAGAGGGAGAATTTACACATTCCATAGGACTCAATGAAATAGCAATTGATAAGGACATGCCACAGTATTAACTGGAAAAATAATCCACATATATTAGAGGCAGAGGGGATGGCTGGGTGGGAGAAGGAGAGTTGCAACCCCTGTTTGGTTGGTTTTAAGCCCAAGCAACTTACGCCTGTGTGGAGAGAGTACTCTCACAAGCCTTGTGCTTGTTAGAATTTAATTGCTTGCTGATTGTGCTGCTGGCGAACTGGTGCAAATAGAGATGATCCCTCATTAATGCAGAGGCTTACGTGAAGCCAGCTCCAAGGAATATTTTCAGTAGTGTCTAAGTACTCTCTGGTCCAAGTTTCCTTGTGCCAAAATGCCATTGTATTAACATATCTGATGGAAAAAAAACAACGGTAAGAAGTCTGTTTGAGAACTGTCTTCCCAATCTTTAGGTATTTTTAAAAGTAGCCCTGTGAGATTGCTTTAGAGGGTATTTGTGGCCTGGAACTGCATGCAGATGCATTTGGAGACACATCATCACTTGAGAGGTCAGAGGCCAATGGCTGCTATTAATTACCTTGCAGCAAGGCAGGAGCCAAAACACTACCTTTTGGCGTCGCTCAGCTGGTGACAACATAGCACAGCTGTAAATAGCTGTAAAGAGCTGTCAGGGAAGGAGAAAGCTGCACCTACCTTTTGCTTTTTTGCCTCACATGGAAAAAAAATGGAAAGGAAAAAATAAACTCACAGAAAGCTACATGCAGGCTACTTCTCTTCCTCTTCCCAAGTCAGAGATGTCTTCTTTTGCACAAGACATGAGCTGCATGTTGAGACACCTTGTGATTATAAACTCTCCTAAGCAAAATTACTGAGGGTCAAAGAATTTGGGGAGTCATGGGATGATCTGATTGGCAGGACTATTAGGTAGGGGCTGTGTTCTTTCATTTCTGCTGGAAATTTGGTGTAATTACAGCTCCTGTCTCTGGCCTGTGTGATGCCGGAGGTCAGATGAGGTGATCAGGATACTCCCTCTGGCCGTGAAAATCTATTAACCTCGCTTTGCAGCACGCATGGCTCAGGCACAGAGAAATTCAATATCTGTCCACCATCTGAAAGCTCTCTTGTCAAGGAGGAAGAAATAGAAGTACTGAGGGGAGCATGTTTTATTTTTCTCCATTTTTTTCCATTGAAATTGCTGGAAGGAGGCTCCAAGATGAAGGGTTCAGCTTCAAGGTGCAGCTGGGTTTTGGAGGCTCTGTGACAGGCATAGCTGAGCTGGGAGCCTTGGGAGGAGCAGGCTCCACAGCTGGGATGCACTGCAGAGCTGCTCAGCAAGCAATGGTCAACCATGGGAGAGGTAAACCGCAGGGATTCCCATGCTCTTTGAAGGTGCTGCTTTCCTTATTTAAAGGGGATGGAAAAGGAAAATCTGGTAGAGGCTTGCTACCCTTTCTTATAAAAGGAAAGCTCCTGAGCACAGAAAATTAGGTTGCCCCAGAAACAGGCCAGAAAACCACCATACTCCAGAGACTCTAATCTTTATTTTTGCACATATAGGACATAACAATTTTTATGAGTGAAGATCCTACTTATTTATCACCTTTTTTAGGAGGCAGTTTTTGGAGAAAACTAGTGAAAGCTTCTGGTTATTTTGGTAATCTGCCTTACTGAGTGGGAGATTTATCTGCCTTAAGTTAGGTATCTGAAGGTAAAAATATCCAAGCCTGAGCCAAGCCAGCTTTTTACTCCCTTTGTGATTGGTAGGAAAAACAGGAGAGGTGGCAAAGGCAGATCAGACTGCACACCCTCTGGAGATGCCCATGTCCTTGCATCCTCTGTACAACAAGTTTCAGGTGACCACTTCAAGTTTCAACACCTGACTTACAGGAATGCAAAGCCAGGTGAGATTTCCAGCAGCCATCAGAGTAAAACTGCAACTATTTTCACAGATTATGTAAATGGCATTAGAGGAAAAAAAAAAGCCACCTAATAATCAATCATTAGCTTAATTAGCTCCAAGCTATGAAGTCAGACAGCTCCAACTGGAGGCCAAATCCAGCCTGTGGGCTGACTACATCTGGCTTAGCTCTGCTCTGCTGCGGCTGTGTGGTGGGATGGGAGGTGATGGGGAGCTGCTGTTAGCACCCTGGGTGCAGTCCAGCCTTTCCTGATGCCTCCTATCATGCTTGTGCGCAGCCAAATCCTCTGCCCGGGGAGGTGCTGCGTCCACACAGCTTGCGAGGGAGTCTCCATAATGGGCATCTGGGCTCCAGGAACGCAAAAAACAAATTCACCCTGTGAATTAAGTCATTCTTCTTGGCCAGAAAGAGACTTAGGAAAGTAAACATCTTGAAGCTAGTATTGCACAGCCCAAATTAAGTGCTCGGGTGTGCAGCCTGTGCTGAGAGGTAGCTTTTTTGCAGTTGGGGTTCACACAATTTCTTTTGGTGGAATTTTCACAAAGAAAACAGGACTTTGTGTTTTCTGACATTTGTTTAACTAAAAGGCGTTGAGAGGACTTTTACAGAATACCAATTAGACTCACAGGTTAGCAAGAGGGAGCTATGTACTTCATGTTGGCTGAGGCCACTGCACAGCAGAAAAAAAATCAGGGCTATTCACAAACAGCCTATCCCAGAGCTGCAAAGCCTGGTTTCTCCACCTTAGCCAGACGAGGGTTGTTAGCAGAAGTAGCGTCTTTCTTTATATCAGCTGATCCAGTTAGGAAAGAGTAGACCAGCTTTTGGGCTGTGAGCAAGGTCTGAAGCAGAATCTGGTAACCAGAGGAAGGGTTTCTGTTCCCAGGGGCTCATTTAGGCTTTCCTTTCAGCTACATCAGCAAGTCTACAAAGAAATATCACCTCAGTGTAAATTGTGATTTACTTTTATCACTGACAATCACAGCTATTGTAACATTGCTCTTAATTCCTATTGCTGTTCAGCAGTTGCATAGCTGAGGTCCCTCTTAAAATATCCTCATGAAGTTCAGTGCTTTTGTGTTTGCAAACAGTTTTGTCTAAGTTTTACAGGTGCTGCCTGTTAATACTGGGGCCACTGTTGCCCTGGAATGGATTGTGCTCCTGGGTCACCAGGGAAAGCTCAACGGCACTGTGCTGGGCTCAGGGAGAGCTGGGCACTCCAACAGGTCCCGATATGGCCTGTAGGTGATATTTTATGGAGGCAAAGGACTCCTGTATCCCAGAGAAACCTTTCCTTGTCATTTCTCTGTCTTGAGAAAGCCACACAAGTAAAGTAAAGCAAACTCTGTATGCTGAAGCTCCTTTCCTCCCTTGCTACCACACAGCAAACACACCTGCCTGGTGGGGGATTTGCACTCACAGCACAAAGTGGGAGTACAAGAGGGAATCCTTGAAGCAGAGCCAGGACTCACAAGATGGAGTCCTTGAAGCAGAGCCAGGACTCACTAAGAGGCAGTTACCACCACTTTGAGCTACATGTGAGACAGACCATCCCTAATCTTCCAGTTCCTGCCTGTATACAGCTTCTCCATCACCTAACTCCTCCAAAGACCACCCCCTTCTGGCCAAGGTTAATCCTCTGGAGCAGGAGGCTTGCATGGGTTTCATAGCATCAGGGTGGGAGAAGAGAGCCAGGTGAGTGGCGGGCTGCTTTTATTTCCCATGAAGCACAGCTGGAGCTCTTCCATGAACAGCCCCAGAGGCATATCCTCCTGATGTCTTATGACTAGTTTTTTCAGACTGAGTCTGTGAAAACACGCGTGAGAGGATCACAGTGTTATAGCACATCTTCCCGGTGACATGGAGCATGAAAAACCCTACTTTTCCTATGGCAGTAATGTGCAGTGTTTAACAAAAATATATAAAATAAAGCCAAGGTAAATTGGAACTATTTACTCTCAATTTTTACTCATGTTACCTTTAATTCAGCAGACAGGTTTACTTGCTCTCTTTCTCTGATATGTGACAAACAGGGATATCTCTAATAACGACACAGCCATACACAAAAGAATTTAGCCACCTATACAGCTTTAATCAGAACATCTTTCTCTGCTCACAAGGGGAATTTATCCAAGTAATAGCTTTTAAATTGACCAAGCTATTGTTTCTGGGATAAGATCTCAATCATTTCTTGGCATTTGTCTCCAGCAGTCACATTAACTTTCCTCTGATTTGTCCCTTCTAAATGCCAGCTAACCACGGTCAGAAGCAGCCACAATGTGGCCAGGAGGGTCTTGAGGTAGTGCAGCTCTTTCCTCATTACCTGGTTTGGCACACGTGCATCAGCCAACACTTAAAAGTTCCCCGATTAATCTGTCCCTTGAAGAGAAGAACAGTGAAAAATGTCATTCTTCTTGATGGATGTAGTCTCATCAATGTCCCAGTCCTGTAACTCCTCACCAGCGTGTATCATCACTCTCTTTAACATTTCTATTGCTCTACACTATAATCATGTAGGCAATGTCTGTGCTGCAATCACAAGAGGTTCAGGTACCAATGCCTGGCACTAAAGCCAGGTGACTCAATGGGTACAGCTCCTACACAAACATACAGTTCCCATTCTGAAAGTCTACTTATCTTCAGTTCACACAAGCTGAAGGAGGGGGTAGCAGAAGCTATCTTTTCTAAATTTTCATCCATGGGGTCCTTAGCCTAAATAAAGTGTTTGAAGAAATAGTTGCTCTGCTCAGGTTGATATGAGGCATAGTATAGGTGTAGCAGATACTATCAAACTTCTTATTGAACTCATTATTAAAAGAACAGCTTTCAAAGCTATGAAGAGTTCATCATCAATTAATGACAGTGCTGTCTCAAAACAATATTTGGGAAGTACATACAGACATGTGCATGTGTACATACACACTGCCTGGTTCATGACCTGCTCTTTCTTAAGTTCTCCAGGTACTACATGCAAAGTGGAATCCTTATTTCTTTAAATAACTCATTTCTTCCTCTTTCAATGAACTTACTCATGCTCTTTGAACTTCAAGGTAGAAAAATCAAAGGCAGTCCCTGTGTCTCTTAGGAGTTCTTGACCTACTTTGTACTGATCAGTTCTCATCTCCTAGAGAAATGTGGAAAGTGTGTCAGAAGGATTTACACAATAAGCTGTCAAGAACATTTCTTCTTTTAACTTTATGTATTTCAAGGAAAGGAACCTGAAAGGAATATGCACAAACTTTAGGTACAATTGTAGAAGTGTCTGTGCCAACAGATAATGTAAAAGATACCACTGTGGGCTCAAGAGGCTACTTGAATGAGTTGTCAGGTATAATTCAGAAAAGTGTCTCTAAAATCTTTCATGTTGGCAGTAAAATCAGAGCTATTGCAGAGTGATTTTGTTGGCAGAGAAAGGGAAACTTTGAAAACTTGGGGGAGGGAGGGAAAGAAAAATGTTTCCCACTTGAAGAAAAAAATTCCATGAATCAGCCATTGATCAATGGCATGAGATAAAGGCTCACAAGAAAAAGAAAAGATACATTATGAATGTAGGACTTGATATTTTTTAAATTTTGGAAAATAATCAGAGGTCTGGTTCGGTACCAGTTAGATCATCCCTCAATCTGGCAAATCCTCATTAAATCAGGAGAGATTAGGACAAAGTAGATTTCCTTGTGAGACAGCCTTTGAATTCTCCCCAAAACAATGAAGGAAAACTAGTTACCTTTTCAAGCTTGTTCTTGACCCCCCTTCTCACCCTTCTCCCTGGGACTTCCTTACCAATGAGAATTTCTCCTTCCTGGCAGGCTCTGAGGACCATATCTAGGAATGCAGCAAGATACGGAATAACAGTCTTACAGCTGGGACATGGTGAATAAACAACCTTCTGAAGAATAAGCAACCTTCTGAAGAATAAGCAACCTTCTGAAGGAGTGGCACCTTGCAAGAATAAGAAAGGATGGTGCTCAGTGTCATCAGGGGTCAGACTCACTGTTGTCACTGTGCACCCAGACACAAGTTGGTCACTTCAGGCAGTGCTGGTCACTCCTGTAAAGCTTGCACCATTCTGTGCTAAAATGTGTAGCAAGCAACATGCAATGCATTTGTTGCTTGGAAATGCCCTTGCTTCTGGTAGCAAGCACCTCTCTGCATGGGTAGTAATGTAAGCATGTTGAATACTGCCATTAAAACACCATCAGCTTCTTTGAATACAAAGAATTTCAATTTTGACATGTCCATTAACAGGTTTGGTATCTTTTTGTTCCAGCATCTCTGTGGCCACAGGGGTGGGTGTGTGTATTCATATATACACATACATGTCTCTGCTTTTTCGCAAGTCTTTACTGTGGAAACTGGACACCTGTATCTCTATGTCTCTCTTAAGTACTTTGTGGGGACAAAAGCAAGGCAAACCTGCATCATTACTGTAACCCATCCAGTACTTTTCCGTTCAGCACTGCCAGAAAAATGCCTTCAGTTCAAGGGCAGAGCTCTTCTCAGACGATATGCGAGAAAGTCTGTCTGTAAGAGAAAACCTGATTTAAAGGGTGTTGGATCCTCCAGTCACAATCAACTTAAAGCTACAGCAGCAGCAGCATTGTCAGATGAGTAAGCGGCACCAAATGCAATGCTGATCTCATGTTGCTCCTTTAAGAGTGACCTGTCCTGAGCATAGAGGGATTTAATTGCCCGATGTTGCCTGGACCATGTGGCAATTTCTCCGCGTCTTCTTTGAACAGGTCGGTTAAGCACAACTGTACAGGTGTTTCTCCATGAGACAGCGTGGATTTGCTGTGCCCAGAGCTTGTAGCACCTTTGCTCTGGGCAACCTTCTCATACTCTTCTCAGCTCCACACCTCATGCACGCATAGCTGCTATTTGGGCTAAATTTGGATCTTGCTCCTTTCTGCAATGTTTCCCTTCAATTTGAAGGTGATGCACAGAGGTGAGAGGGACTATGTCATGCTTCCTGAGGCTGTTTCCTGTGACCTCCTTCAGACCATTGGAGCTGGACCCCATGCTAGGAAATGAGATGTGTAACCTTCAAGCACTGGAACAGGCTTCCCAGGGAAGTGATAGAGTCACCATCCCTGGAGGTGTTCAAAAAAGGTGTAGATGTGGCACTTCAGGACATGGTTTTGTGGGCATGGTGGTGTTGGGTTGATGGTTGGACTTGATGATATTAGAGATCTCTTCCAACCTTAATGATTGTATGACTCTATGACCCAGGCTGACCTTCCTCCCAGTTGGCACGATGGCCTCTCCTCCCCTGAAGCCCATCTGCTCCACCACCTCTCAGAAAGACCATGGGCCCCTTCTCTGGGAAAAAGAAAATGGATGTGATTGACAACTTCCATTTAAATCCTGCTTGTGGGAATGTTTCTCATCGGCATGATGCTGTAAATACAGGTGGACATGTTCGCCTGCATGCAGACGAATGCATCACACAGATGCGTTGTTTTGAGTACAGCTATTAAAATAAGGGGAGTTTGATATATATTCACCACCATACCTTAAACCTACAGCCTGCTAGAGCCGTCTCCTCTCCATTTTGTGCATGTACCAGCAGTAACCAGGTAACAGTAAACTGATTTACATTCTGGAGCGATTATCCGCAGTGATGCACTCCATTAAATGGGCGGATGGTGGCTTACTTTTCATATTCCGTGGTGACATACTGGAAATGAAAGTGACAAAAATTATAGATAGCTCTTTGGCTGAAGACACGAAAGAAATGGCGTGAAGGAAAGAGGGAGGCCCAGAGGCTTGCTCCTGCAAAGTGCTATGTGAGTCTGTGATGTGCCGAGTGCCCCTCGCTTCCACTCAAGGGCTGTGAAAGAAGGGCACTGAGCCCCTCAGAGGAGTGCAGGATGGAGCTCCCATTTAGAGAGTAAGTATCCATTTCTTTGCAAATACAATTTTCTGCAGTTTAAAGAACATTAAGCCAAGCACAACCTCTGAATTCGCTACTTCTTAAGTACTTTTCTATTTTTTATGAAGAAACATCTCTGAACTTGTGTATAGCAGTGGGTATTTGAGAATTTAGCTCAACACAGGCTTAATTTGAAAAACAAGCTATTACTGACCCAAAGATCATGAAGGCAAGTAATGAAGACTGAGATGGGTGGAACGAATAGAAATTGCTGAAAAGAATCTCAGATGCTTGAAATTTGTATTAGGCTGCATTTTTTTAAGCCATAGGACACTTGAATAGAGATAAACACTCAAACTGGGTCAGCTCACAAGCATTCAACAATTCCACATTTTCCCTCGATGACTGCTTCTTGGGTCACAGAGTCTAATGCTGCACAGTTAAATAAATGAATTGCGCCATCATTTGTGTCTCCGTATTTCTGAGGTCAATTTTGGGCACTCTGGGGCCTTTAATGTTTCTGGAAGAGCCATGGTTGAATCCAGAGATACCTGAAAAAGTGTTTTACTCAAAATTAGAACCCCAAAAAAAGACCTAAGTCAGCCACATGTCATGACAGCCTTTAAATTCAGCAACATAAAAATAAACCCCTACAGACTTGCCTTAAAAGATAGCTCCAAACTCAACAGCTCTGAAGTCTAATAAATGCAATATAAACATCTTTTGAGCAAAACATACTGGTGAAAAGAATGTTTATTGTGTTCCAAAAATCAATGCGATCTGCAGGGACTGAATCAAATAGCTGTACAGTTTACCCTGTGATTCATTTTGCTTTCATGAGTAGGGGATGCTAGGATGAAATGGAATACACACGTAGCTGGAGTGGTTGGAATATACAGGGGGAGATAATATAATCACTTTTTTTCAGCTTGGAACCTGACCATGACACACGGTTTTCATTGCTTTCAATAATGTACCAAAATGTTTCTGTCCCGTGGTGAAAGCCACTAATTCATGAAAATGCAGATTAGATGCCACAACTGCTAAACTAACACAGCACCTTTCATTTGAGTATAATTCTGCAATACTACCATCAGCCAGTCTTCTGCTGGCATGCAGGATTTGCTATCATCATTCACACGTATATTTTTGTGTGAGTTAGACTTGCAGCTCATATTTTAAAGTATTTGTGACAGTCTCTGGGCTCCTTTGCTTTAAATTGAATATATAACTGCATGAAAAAGATTGGCAGCATCACCAGCAGCATCTATTTACTCTGATGTGGAGATGAGTCAAGCAGAAATTAAACTATAATCAAGAAATACCTATCTTACATGCAGCTATCAGCCCCTTACTTGCCAGGACTGAGGTAGATAACTACTTTTTTTTCAGTATTTTGAATGGTAATTGTTTGAGCTTATAATATGGGAAATCAGCTCGCTGTGTTTTGTAGGGGACATTCCTGTCCTCTGAGAAGCCAGTCTTTGCTCCACAGGTTATTTTCCTGCTAAACGTATGTCTATAGGAGAAAGCAAGCAAGTCCTGATAGTGCCCTGAGCGTTCTTGAGGCTGCATGAGTTTAGTGCTAAATTCAATATACCCCAAGACACAGCAGAGCTGAAGGGTTCACACTTGGTGAGAGGCTGACTATGGCCATCAGGGTTTTGCCTCAGAACAGCACCCATATGGCTGCTCTGAAGCAGGGGCAAAGCCAGACTCCTGCTGCCTGTGAAGTGCCATGGATGTATTTGTAGTCAACATCTCTCAGCTCTTCAGCAAATAAAGTTCATGTGTGTGGAGATGAGGGGATGGGAGGGTCATGGTCATGGCGCTGGACTGAGTCTGTGTTTTTCTGTGCAGCCTGGGTCTAGTCATTCCTTTTACTCCCATCTTAATTCCCCACCTGATGAGGAATAACTTTATCAACACTTGCGACGGGTTTGCATACTAGGGTGGTGAGGGACCATACAAGTAGCAAGCCAGAGGGAGCAAACCAGAAAGGTTGAAATGCTAAATAATTTATTGTAATAACAGTGGGTTTCATTTATTTATTTTTACCTAGAAGAATTTCTAAAAGGACAGTAAAGTGATGGCAATCAGCTCGTCACAGCACAGCCCATCACAACCGTCCTTCTCTCCCATGCTGTCACTGTGCACCCACTGAATGAATAGGCAAACCCAACCTCATTTCGGCTTGGGACATGGGCTGTCAGTCACTTTGACAACAAGCATTTGGTGCCCATTTTTAGCAGGATTTTAACAGATCAGTCTTTATCTGGTGGTTCAAAGAAGCAGTTCCATCTGCGTGCAGCTCAGTACTTGCAAACGCTGCGCTTGATCTTTAAACGTATCATTGTTCTGAGTCACCGGCTGCTTCTGTTTTAATGTAGGTGATCTGATTCACCGAAGTGAGTTAATAATATAACTGGGGAAAATTAAGTTCCTATTTCTATGAAAGCATAAATGTTATCTGAGACGGTGACATTTACGATTCACTGAAAAATATGATTTGTTTTATATGCAGTTGTTGAGCTGCCAAGGAGCTTTTTTTATTTCTAGCAATTTAAGCTTCTTTGTAAAGTAGATGATTTAAGACAGGCAGAAGATGCCTTTTCCTCACTGATCCATTATGTCTGCCTTTTCCCTTTACTCTTGGTCTGCAGCAGGCGAAGAGGCAACACTGGTTAGAAATTGCTGGATAAATGTACACAGCTCATTTTTCTTCATAAGACGAGAGAAGGAGAAGGATACCTTATAAAACACAGAGCCATTAAAAAAATAAAGGAAAGAAGCAGACAATTCTTTCATGATGAATAACACTTACACAATTAAATAAAAATACACTCGCAAAACCAAAGAGCAGAGCACATTTCATTTTTATCTGCACTGTCACTCTCCTAATGGTTTCTGTCACAAAACCTAAACAAAACAAATCTGTGAAGCAGACAAAGTCTCAGCTTTCAAGGCTGCAGAGTTCTGCCAGGTGGATCAGGAAAGTAGGTCAGTGGGTCATTAATGCAAACCTGACGGGAAAGAAATCCCGACCAGCTGAAAAGGAAGAGGTTTAGCACATTTGTCCATTCGACACACTCCGTGCATATCATTTCCTCTAAACAGGCATTGCAGTTCGAGCACCGCAAGCCAAAACGCAGATCTGAGGACATCTCAGAGACTGAAATACCTTCATCGTCTCGTATTGTGTGGACTTCACAAATCGCATTACATAGATGGTGGGGTTTTCACACTTGAAGAGCAACATATTTACGATTTCTATGTGCTTAAGTACACTGCAAATAATTTTCAAAAGCCTATACAGCCTTATTTCTATTACTGACCAAGTCACTTAACCCTTCAAATGTTTGTCATCTCTCTCTGTCCTCCTAAAAGCCCAAAGCATTTCTGACATTTCATTTTTCAAAACGATGTGATAGATGAGATGTTGGGAATTTTCACCTGCAGCCTTGTACCTTTGGCTGCTTTGCAGCTTTCCCCTCATATGCAGTGAGGGACATGCGGCGGGAGGGGAGAACTAGTCCTATTCCCTTGGGTGGGCACAGGGGAAAGGATGCCACCTCCAACTCCCTGGTGCCCCATGGTCACCCCAATGGAGAGCCACCAATGGCAACCTTTGCCTTCTGCCTTTCTGAATGTTTTTCTTTTTGCTTAGTTTACCTCTCCTGCTATAGAGCTGCTTAGGTTTTTTATTGTTATAAGACTAAGTCAAGTAAATCTGGGGTTTTTACACATTTTTCTCTTATGATCAAGGGATCAAGCACTTGAGTGGGGTTTTTATCCCCAGCGTTTAATTTAATCAGAGTTTTTTGTTTTGTACTATTTTAGTTTGGCACCAAGGTTCTTCATCTCTCTTCCATTGCCTCCCTCCTCCCCTCCCCCCTCATTTTAGGAAATCCAGAGTAAATGATTAAGAAATCTGCTGCAAGTTTGGAAATCCTTCATGATAAGTTAGTTCTAGGAAACATCTGAAAAACAAAATAGTCCTTTGATGGATAGATTCATCACAGAAATGCATGTAAGCAAGCACAGGAATTTGAAGTTAAGATTTCTTATTTCTCTCCCATCCAATAATTTCCATGCACTTCTTTGACTTTTCATTTGGCTGGCCCTGTATCTTCTCTGAGCCACCTGGAAAACCTGAGTGCAGACATAACATCATAAAAAACCCACAAGACAGACATATCCTATGCACTCTCCTGCCTGGCTTGGCTCAAACTTTTCTGAAATGACAAGTAAGACGATCAACCAAATGGTGCATGCAGCAACAGCAGATAACAGCATACAATAAAGCAGTGTAGCACATCTCTACTCAATACCAATGTGGTTTTGGGTGCCTACTATGGTCACGAACCCACATATCTTGTCCTGACCAGGACAGCCTGTGATCCTTTGAAGTGTGAGATAATTCACCAGGCACAGACATTGGTTCTGTGGCAGGAGGAGGAAGGGATGCTGAGCCTCCTGGTTCCAATGTGTGGTCCTCACCGCCGGATTGCAGACCATGTAATTGGTTTTGTGTGTCTTGAAAGAGTTGTGTAATGAACTAACGGATGTCTACAGCTTGTAGTACTGATTCAAATCAAAGCAATTGTTTTTAATTATTGTTTCAATAATTAACAAAGAATGGCTAATCCTTGTTTGCTACTTTTCTAAAATTTGTACTAGGATATTTCCCCACACAAAGGCCTGTGCTCAATAATTGATGTGAATTTATATTTATTTTTGCAAGACTGGAAGGTAAACAAAATCCACATGACTTTTTCTGTGAAGTTATGGTTTACAAACACTTATTCAGATCCTTAATTTGTATGTTACATTTAATTTTGAAATTACAGGCAAAGCATTTCTTATTTATTAGATGATGCTTCCTTCTTACTAACAATTTAAATGAAAATGGAATTAATTAAAATATGTGAAATCAACATTTTATTATTATTTGCATTACCTCAATAATGCTAACTTAAATGTGCTGTATGCATGGAACAAAGCAAATGTGCTGTAGAACTTCAAGCAATTAAACAGTTTTATTAAACTGAGAAGGTAACATTTCTGCTTGTCTAATTAAATTGATTATTTAAGGTTCCCTACCTTATTTTAGAACTAGTGGTTTTCATCCTTTCACATGACTTTTTACTCACAGATCTGACAATGAAAATTACTTTTTTGGTTTTTAAGTGAGTACTTAATTTTCAATTTAAATGACCAGAGCTACTTGAAAAAATGCAAAGCAGAAAATGTTCCATTCGTACTTACAGTAGAAGTTACCTGTGATTAAAAAAAAATATTTGTCACTGCGGCAAAACCTACTTCCAAGTGTTTACTGAATGACCTCCATGGTTGTAGGACGACCTTCTTTAAAACTTTGGCTCCAAATATATACTACTTGTTAATTTTAATGTAATTTATATTATTCTAATATATTATAGTAAATTTGGGCCTCCCTTTACATTGTCATATTTTACATTTTCTTTTCAAAAAATTATTGTTTTAAAGAGAAAAATAAGGTTTCATTTCAACTGTAATATCCAGGTCTTTAATGAAAATATTAACTGGCTTTCCTCTAATGAGTAGTGCAAGGTGATTACTCCAACTAAACAAATATAGCGGCGTTACTGTTGCCATATGTGTCAACTTATTTCATGTGGTAATAACTTGAAAGCATAATTTTATTAATTACCTCTCTAGCAGTTGAAAGTGCTTCAGACATACTCTGTTGATGAAGGGACATAACATGAGCACAGTCTAATTTCTACTCAACTTCTGTAGAGATTGAATAAAGCAAAGCATTTGCTGAGCGTTTTGTTAAATTGAGAGCCAGAAGGATGTGCACCAATTTACAGAGATTAAGGATCACTTCAGAAAGTCTGAGTATTTATATGACTTCTCCAAGCAACATGAAAATAGAAGCTGAGTGAGCAGTCAAACAAAGATTAAAGCTTTGTTTTAACTAATGGGTCATGATGCAAAGTAATAGCGATGTTAAGGATTATTTGCTCTGAAGTGCTGCTGTTGAAGGTGTCATCTCAGCTTTAGAGGTCATCCTGAACTGCAGGTGCAAATCCACTTTTTCAGGGCCATGCACAGATAGGCAGGGACTGTGAAGGATTTTTATGGTAGCCAAGCTCGAGGTTGTCATCCTGCCTCCAGGTACTGATCCAGTGAGTATTTCCTCTATTGCTCCCCATCTGGAGATTCTTGAGTGTGGATCCTCCTGGGGTGAAAATGGCCCAGTCCTTGTGAAGCCAAAAGTGATTTGCACCCGCTGAATAGATATCCCTTAACTCTGTGCATACCCTATTGGGAAGACAGCAAGAGTGGGTTATACAGGGGGAATTATCTTTGAAATGGATTTCTAAAACAATGCATTTAACATATGAAAGCCTGGGAATCCAAAATGAAAGTTTTTACATACTTGGCATTCATTTGTAAGTTGGCTGTGACAGCTTTCATCCTACAGAAAACATTTTTTATCTCATGAAAGTTGAAAATAGCTTTGTGCAATACTGGTGCCTCTCGGTAAGATGGGGCTTTTCATCCGTGACCTACTTTGCTTTCTGCACAATATACCTAATGAGTAATAATGACTTCGGAAAGGGCAGCGCTGGAGAAGAAGTCGAAGTAATGCCTTAAGACGCTGTCTGCGAAAACATCAAACAGAATATTTTTCATTGGGCTGAATAAAAGAATCTGGTTAAAGTACACATAAGTTTAAGAATTAAACAACACTCGGCTGATGGGTGACAAAGACTCTGCACAGAGTAACTGTCGTGGCATGGGGCCGGTGGTCGTACTGTGACAGCATGGTGGTGGTGCTGTCAGGCGCCCCGGGGGGGGCCATGCAGTGCACAAGCATCCCTGTGAGCACCCGCGGCACCCGCTGGCAGAGCGGCACGGGAACCCCACGCTGCTGATGTGCCTTAGTGGCACGAGGGGCACCCGTGCGTCCCACAGCCCTTCAGGTGTGGGAGAGATTGGGAGGGAGCGAAGGCAGGGGCTGAGCAGGTGGGAGATGGAGGTAGAAGCCAAATAATAT
This sequence comes from Mesitornis unicolor, assembly GCF_000695765.1. NCBI lineage: Eukaryota > Metazoa > Chordata > Aves > Mesitornithiformes > Mesitornithidae > Mesitornis > Mesitornis unicolor. The sequence goes on along the minus strand of NW_010185123.1, from coordinate 26,934 downwards.
GGGGGTACAAAGCTTCATCCCCACTTGCAGAACTGCTGGGCCTCCTACCTGCAACACTCATCAGTGTGCCCCAGTCCCCACCTAAATTAGCCCATCTGCTTCACTGCAGCCCTCCTTTACCCTCCACCACCCACCATCTGAGACCAAGAGCTGTGTGATACCCACCTTCCTTTTTTCTCAGTGGTGGAGCTGATGCACAGGCCCTGCTTCCCCAGCCCCCATCAGGTTCCTGTCTCTCCTTCCTTTGGTAAACCCAGCCCACAAACCACCCCTCCCACTTGTGGAGGGTAAAGCTCTGCCCTTTCTCACCTTCCCTGCTCCATTTGTCCTCTAGCACCTTAGACAATGTTTAGTTTCATTGCAGGAATCTTGGTTAAATAAAAAAGGTAAAATTTTACTTTTAGTTTTATTACTACTATCATTCCGCTTGTCTTTTCAGACTGGAGTACTTTGATTTTACTGGAGTGATAAAAATATGCTTTTTCCTTCTTGGGAGACTAAAACTTTGTTAGATTGCAAAAGTAATTTATTTTGTTCTTCTCAGGTGAGCTGAGAATACTCTTGGCAGTAAGAGTGTTCCTTGTGAAACTGTAGAAGGAAAAGGATTTTATATATATCACAAAATCTGTGCAAGTCTCCATTTCAAAAATCCATGCGAGCCACAACGTTGCATCATTTTTCTTTCTTTCTGTCAGCAGACGCCTATGAGTTTTCACACCAGGCCAACTTTGGATTGTATTTTTCTTCTGTGCCCATGGAGCACAATCAGAAGCCTGGGGAGATTTCATGAAAAGCGCAAAATGCCTCCCTGAACGAGGAGTAAATAAAGCAGGCCAAATGCCAGGCAGCTGAGAAGAGAGATGAGCCGCAGAAGGAAGATGAGTTGTGAGTTTGCTGTTGGCAGGCAAAGAGAGCACACAGAGGGGAGTTGTGGCCTGCTCAGCCTCCAACCCTGCCTTCAGAAAGAGCTTCTTGCTTCAGGCACAGCTCAAGGCAAAGGTTGGCCTGGAGGATTCAGCATGCAGGTGACCAGCAGGTCCGGACATGAGAATAAATTCAATCCCATACCACTTGGTATAAACGGGTCCTGAGGAAAACTGGAAGCCATGTGAAGCAGAGAACAACAAGCTGACTTCCTACACGATATATCTCACAGTATAAAGGAACATCAAGATACTGGTATTCTCAACTTTCACAGTAGCTGAAGGCCCCTTTGTAATACTGACATGATCTGAGGGGGTGTTTGCCTAAGTGAAAACCATATCCAGTGTTTTAAGTAGGTCAAGTTCAAAGCCTAGTCAATATTTGAAAAATCTGTGCAAGTTAAAGAGGCAATGAAAAAAATTAGCATGTGAGCCCACTAGAGCTTTTCTTCCCAACTGCACTTTGCATGGGGAAAATGAGGACAGTACACAATGAATCGGTATTTGTGTCCCAAATACCCAACTCCTCTGATTTTCCACAGGAATAAAAGGGAAGAATTCAGAAACTCTTTTTCTGAGCTCTTACTTGATCATTCTTTTTTCTAAATTGGGAAATGGAAACTTTGATTTCCCATTGTAACTTTGCCAGAAAAATCAAGAGCTAAAAGTGAGTTTTATTTAACCTAATTCCCAAACTTTTACCGTACATCTTAATTACAGTATATCACTGTAACTTGGAAAATGTGGATACCAGCTATACGCACCACAAAATATAGACTATGGATGATGGGAGAAGCCTTTCAAACCAATAACCAGAACTGTTTTTTCGTTTACAAAAAGCTGCAATAAAAGAATGATCTAAGTGATGTGGGGGATGGCAGGACAGGGAAGGAAGGCAACAGAGGAAGGGCAGCTCATGCCAGCTCGGGCTGGTGACATTTAAGCATAGTTTCCCTTATGTTCCTTTTTAGCCAGTGGACTTCCAGAGAGCAGTTCAGAGCAGATGCTGTGAGTCATATTTTGGCAGAGCCTCTGAATTGTCTGCACTGCTACTTCAGTTCAGATCAAGAGTGCACTTTAGGAGGCACTATCCTGATTGTCCCCAATTAAAACACTGGTTTTCACAGCAGAGCAGCTCTTGGCTTCCTTCCAGTTGAAACCAAGCTGGAGCAGGCACCCCAGGAGGGCACCCAAAATGCCGAAGCCATGACTGTGTGCATGCTCGGCATGCAGGACCAACCAGGCCTAGTGTGGGATAAAATGTATATAACATGGAGATGTGAGCCTCAACACTGACTGCTCTGTGGACCCACATCTGTGGGTCCACGCTACTTTTTACCATAGATGCAGCTTCTCTCTCTGGACATCCAGAAAACCAAAGGAGCACCTGGCTCGAGCAGTTGAGTTCAGTACCCAGAGGTAGCTGATGTAAACATCCCTCAGTGCAACTTCCAGCTGCATCTGCTCTAAAAAAAAAAACCAGCACCATGCCTGCTATGGATGCCCTCAGAAGGACACACTGCTGCAGGGACAGACCCCAGCATGCAAGCTGAGACTGCACATGAGCTCTGCCATGTTCAAGGGGTTCATTAGGAGCCACACTTTCACATCTTGGTCTTTGTTTAAGCTTTAATTTATTGTATAGTCACAGCTGCAAGCTGCCTTTAAGACAATTTGCTGTAAATTAATTTATGGACTCAGTGCAAGAACTTGTGGGTCAGTCTCCTGATCATAGCCAAGTATGTTTCCATGATTAATCCAGGTTCCGAACTCTTGCTGAGAGGGAGTAACCAAGGGCCTTGGTCAGTAAAAGGTTTCTGAAGCAGGTTCATGATTTTCAGGCCAGCTGAAGAAGAGGAAGAGGTAAAGGAAGCAAGACACCAGGTAGAAAGACAGCACAGACATTGCCTGGGTGCTGTTTTGCAAATCTATGCAAAATCTGGATTTTGTGAGGCTAAACG
>NW_010185123.1:1064-24019 GCF_000695765.1 Mesitornis unicolor | reverse complement strand
CTGCTGATGTTAGTGGGACCAGAATCTGGTCCTTCTGAGTCTGGGATCATTAGCCTACAGCTTTTCATCAGTATTTGATCCAAGTAAACTGGCAGTCTGAAAACTGTAATTGAATTCTACATTTCTTCAAGCAGAGAGTCAATAAAATACAAGTCAAACAGTATTTCTTTATTTCAGTTTTTCTTTATTTTATTCTTGCAAGAACAAAAAAGGGATTGGCTACACTTTTCTGCGTTCATTGTAATTCTAGCTATGATATCAACTTCATACCCAAGTTTAGCCAAGAAAATGAACCAACCACAAATTGGAACAGTAGCTTTAAGCTAATGCTATTAGTTGTGTTTCTAAAAATGCTTCAAATATGAGACATGTTGAATAGTATTTTGTTAAGTTAAACACTTGTAACTTTAAAAAGAAAGCAATACAGAGACATACATTATTGTTCTTATATTTTGTATTAACTTAAGAGACATAAGGATTTTGTCAGTGCCACAGCACAGACAATGAGTTACGGCAAAACCAGGGACAAGGGCGACGGTCTTTATATAAGTTTGAGACACATTTCCTTCTTTCAAAAGAAAAGCTTGGTGTCAGTACAGTTAAATCATGGCACTGTTTTAAAAAGTTCACTGTAATTTTCCATACACAAATATGCACAAGTTCTGTAAGAGAAAAAGTGAATGCTAACAAATTGTCTTAGCTGCCTCATACTAATTCCTAGGCAACACTGATGTGCTTCAGTTTCACACTTCACTAAGGATAAACAATGTGGCAAAACATTAAAAGCTATGCAAACATGGTTTCAGGATCTCATCTATGAGATCCTTTTGAAAACAATATTTTTTCTTACCTAATGCCCTCACAAGACTAAATTTCTCATTACATTTCTGCCAACTGGAGAATTCCAGTCAAGTGAGAAGAAATAATGAGCAACATTACAGCGACCAGAGAAAAGAATATATGAGAAATGCAAAATATTCCCCTCTACCCATGCTGCATAAATATACACCTTCCAGGGAGAAGAGAGAAAAGGTAGCAAGGATATTACTTTGCATGCGCCTACCCTGACCCCAAAAGATATAAAGACCCGCTTGTATACGCAGCTGCCTGTTGCTTGTAAGCCCCTCTGGGATGGTGATGGTACATCACACCTCTTCACTGGTTGTTAAATGAAAAAGAAGGACTGAAGACAACAAGAACTCTTTGGCCTCATAAGAACGTGAGTGTGTGAGTGGCCTGTCTCCTTCTCTAGAGGTGGTGGTGTCCTGTGAGCTATCCTTACCTTTGGAGGACCCATAAGCCAGCCCTAAATACTTCAGGGCTGTGAAGCACAAGCAAAGTATCACATTTTATGCTCTTTTCCTTAGCAGGTAAAATTTCTGCATTTATTTTTGTGCTTGAAATAAGTCTACGAATCATTTGGTCTTTTCCATGCCATAGAAAAGGGGTAACCTACCTGCCTTCAGAGACACACTCCCAGTGTCCTGCTCTGAAACTCTTCTATGACTGATTCATTTAGGCTTCAAAGCTTTGGAAGCATGCTGAATCAGACAGGAATTTGACACTGTTGAAGCTATTAAAGTTACCCATGCAATATGAGCTGTATGGATGCTCATACTTCCATTGCAAAATTCCTTGACTCTTAGTGTTATTCCTAAATATGAATATTTGACCTAGGTTTACTAAAACAGCCCTTTGTTCTGGAGAAACTTTCACATTTGTCTGTTTTATCCTCAGGCTGAAATCTATTATTTTGGGTAGTTTTGACTAATGAGTGACCCAAGAAACCAGTCAGATCACAACTTTGCTGAGTTTTGAGCAGTTTGGAGAAGGAGGACTTATAAGACAAGGAGCCTGAAAGTCACATGAAGCAGTATTAATTGGACTCAGATTGGCAAAGTCAGGTCAAATTCAACAGCTGCTGTAAGATTTTGGTTTCAAAACCCTGATGTGGGAAAACAGGACATAAAAATGGAGTTGAATAGTCAATAAAAACCCAAATCAGGATTTTTTTTCACTTAGCATATGTTTTTCTTTTCACAATTCTTGCAGCTAGTTTGACAGTGTACCAGTGCAGAAGTAGCGCTGTCAGAGCCAACTATGTGTACTGCAGCATACAACAAGGTGACGCACTACCATGAGAAAGCTTTCCTCAAGGTTGTATCTCTAACAGACATTAAGGCCATGAGATGGAAACAAAGATCTATGAAACAAGTATTAAAGAGATGCATTCAACGTAAGTTAAAAAATTAAACTTAAGGAAACATTTTTGGTGCAAGCAAGGGCAAATACCAAATAAACTGTACTGAGTCAAACCTCTCCCTCAAACCCGTGGAAGAGCAGGCTTCACCACTTTGTCTGCTTGCAGAATGGCTAGTTTATGGTGGTGACATTATGCTTTCGGGATACAGAGTGAAGTTCCCACCCCATGAAGCTGCCAGAGCATGGAAAACTGATGCGGGTAATCACTGGAAAGAGAAGGAAAATCATGTGAATGTGTGCAAAGTGGAAGGGAGAAAAGGAAAGCTCCCCAGGGCCCGGCTAAGAGGACTGTGTATTGGTAGGACAGGTGTTTATTGCTTTCCTCTTCCCTTCTTTCTCTCACATGCACACAAAGACACTGATTTAATGATTGCAGGTAAACACAAGCATAGTTTTTCTTGTAGGACCAAATGGAAAGAAGAGGCTGGTTATGAGTGTGGTATTCCTATAGGTAGGTATTCCAATAGGTATTCCTATACCTATTCCTATACCTATACAGCAAAGGGAATACTGGAAGCTGCTGGAAAAATAAATTGCCTTTTTGCATCAAAGTTCTCTTATATTAAAATGTCCCACTGTGTGAATTCCTCTGTGAAAAGAAAACAGGAAGGACTGAGGTTGGAATTAGCTCTGGTAAACTGTAAAGAACTGAGGCTTTCCAGAATTCAAGTGCTGAGGCGGATGTCAGAGTGATAAGGATTACATTTTAAAAAAAATCCCGAAAACCAAACACAAGCAAAGAAACCTACTTTCAGCCTACCACATTTCAATTACTGAAATTATTTAATATTAGACCTTAATTTATTTAAGCTTCTTACTTTGACAAGAAGTTACTGCACACCAAAAGATTTACAGTGTATAACGTTTCTCCTGCAATGACTTTGTGTTCATTGGTTTGTAGTATGAGGAGCTTTCCATGCTCCCTTATCACTGAGAAATCCACTGGAAAAGAATAACTTTTCAGAAGTAACCCTCCACAGCAGAAGTGAGATCAGACTCTATGAACATATTTTGAGGCTGTATTTAACAAGCAGAATTAATTGCATTAGTCTTGTAAAGGCCTCATCTTTCCCAACCTTGAATTCACACTTTAATGATGTTTTATGATGTGAAGTCTTCTGATCTTGAATAGCACCGTAGTTGAAAAAAAAATCCTCCTATTATCACTCTAGCTGTCAGAGAATAACTAGATACTCAAGACAGTTTTGCTGGGGAGAAAAAATTGCGGAAGTGGTGATAGAAATAAATTATCTGTATGGGTGTGACTTTGCCTTCCTGATTAGGTCCCTGTCATAAAAGAGATATTGGGATTCTCTGCTCAGACAGACCCAGGCAAATTAAGACTTCCTTAGGAAGCAGAGTTGAGTATCAAGGGTCAGCACAAACTCCATGGGTTCAAGACATGAACCAGATAGAGAAGCTGCTCATCCATGGCTGTGCCCTGAACCTTGAAGATCTTCCCTGCAGGGTTGGACTGGGAATGAGCAGCAGGCTGACATCTGCCTGGTGGGACCCCCGCTTTGTGTGAGCCTCCACTCGGCCCCTTCCCTCATCCTGCTGACAAGCAGACAGCAAAACCTCCACGCTCTGTGGAAACAACTGGCAAGGCAGATCCATATTGATTGCTCCCAGATTTCTGCCTAAGAGGAAGATGTTTTCTATTATCATAAAATAATTCAGTCTTTTCAAACTTCAGTTCCTGGAGGGTAAAGTGCTTCCAGCTCAGAACCTTCCTCTGTGACCATTTTTGGAGGTTACCCATCTGAGCAGGCCCATCAGGCTGGATGGATATTAGGCCATGGTTCAGTGCAGTATTTTTAAAATTCAGCATGTGTATGGCTTTATGTGTGTGTGTTGCTAAATCAGGATACCTTTGCATGGCTCTCACACTCAAGGCAAGCTGAACCTCAGAGCTCCAGGAAAAGCCCTAGAAGGAAAAAGCATTGATGACAAAGAGGCAAATGCTTCCTAGGGCTCCCTGTTTTCCCTGGTGACCTTGCAGGACTGATAAACACTTTTTTTTAAAGGAAATGGTATGCAGCCTTTTCAGCCATCTGGCAATTCAACGGTGGGTGGCTGCATGAGGAAGTCCTTTACCCCTCGCAACAAAGAGGATACAGAAGATACAGAAGATAAATTCTGACCCAGTATGATGCCAAGTCACCTGAAAGCCACCTGGGAACGAGACACATGCAGATGGGTGTCCCAGCAGTTTCCTGCTTAGCAGCTCTCATCAGCCATCTGTAGGCTGGACATATGGAATTCCCCTTATCCTTTTGGTTATTAGCCAGTAATTTTCTCCTGTAAAGGGATATTTCAGGCTTGGGCTGCAGTCAAGACAAAACAATTTGCTGGACATTATTGTTTAAGAACAAGAACACACATAGTATAGAGGCATAGATGATGGTCAGGGGTGCAGTAAAAGAGAAATGCTGGCAGAGAGCGAGGAGGAGAGTCCAGCTGCAGCATGGGTGAAAGCAAAGAGAAAAAGCATGGCAGGCTCCTGCCATCCAAGGCTGCAGAGTTCCCACTTCTTGCACAGACAGCAAGAAGACAGTGTTTTACAGCTGTAAAAACCCACAAGTCTCTTTCTGCTTGGAAATATCAGGGCTTCTTCTGGCTGCAGGACAGAGATTGCTTTCAGAGAGAGATCCCAACATCTCACAGTAACAACGTTGAAGGGGTTGGGTTTTTTAAACTTTTTAAGGATTATTGGAGCAGTTAAGAGCTTCACCTGAGCTCAAAACTAGCTGGAAATAGAGGAAAAAAACAAGCAAAGCTTCAGCGGCATTTTATTCTGTACCTGCAAGCAAAGTGTTTCAAGGAAAATTAAGATGTGCAGAAAGCTCAGTGAAATTTATTTGTAATTTAATCGCTTAAATCCATCATCTTCGTAAAGATGTGCAATGAACACAGAACATGTTGTTAAAAACAATTCAAGATACCAAAGGTGTCAGTGACAGTGCTGGCGCTCTGAGACAGCAATGAGACCACAGCCGGGACTCCTCAGGGCTGGACTGTGGTCACACTCCTGCATGGCAGCACTGTGCAGGTTGGAGTGTGATGGGAGGTGAGATGCCAGCACACCCTGCTTTAACCTTCCAGCTCCTTTGGCCACAGGGACAGTGGTGAAGTGGTATTGTGTCTTTCAGCTCAAGCTGTGCCATTTCTCAGGAAAAGCAGTGAAGGTGGTGATTTGGTGAGTAGGCAGCTTAGAGTCCACTAAGGCACCAAGGAAAGGGAGATCTCTGCTTTCCGTAGACACCTGCTTCTCTCTGTTTGTTTGATGGGACACTTGCACAGTTCAGCAGTGCTTTACCAGGCATGTAAAATAACAAGGTGAATGAGGTGCCATTGACAGGTGGATTGAACTCTTCCCAAAATGACAATACATTCAGTTTATAAAGGAGGAATAAGGTTACAAAATAATGTCTGTCTTTATCTATGATACAAGTTTGCTGAAAATGGCTTCAGGTCTCTAATAGAAACCAGGTAAAAAGAGGTCCAAAATGTAAAGAATATTTTTTCCAGCACAAACACAGGATTTGGAAATTCAATGCAAACCTAGAAGAAGTAGCTGTAAACATACTCTCTAGGACAGTGTTCTCCATAGTTTTGGATGTGCTGCATACAAATTTGTACATTGCCTTTTCTGCCCTCCTAGAAACAACCCTGGAGAGCCTTGAAGGAGCACCTTGCTGCAGTCTACGGACAAGAGCTATAGAGCATTTGATGAAGTTGCCCTAGAACAGAGTCCAGAATTAAAACTTGCAAATGTGAAAAATAACCTAGGAAATCTCAGAAAAGCCACAGGCCAACACTATTGTGAGCAAGTAAAGAGTGATAAAGTACTTGCCCATCCTGTCAGAAAAACAGGTGTCCATGGGATTCCTCTGCCATCCAAAGGAAACCTCTCAGCTCTACACAGAGCTTTGCCTAGAGATGCCAGGATGCTAACCTCCTAGGTAACACAGGAATCACAGAATCACAGAATCTCAGGAGTTGGAAGGGACCTCGAAAGATCATCCAGTCCAACCCCCCTCCCAGAGCAGGATCACCTAGACTAGGTCACACAGGAACGCGTCCATGTTGACCTTGAATGTCTCCAGAGAAGGAGACTCCACAACCTCTCTGGGCAGCCTGTTCCAGTGATCTGTAACCCTCACAGTAAAAAAGTTTTTCCTCACGTTCAGATTGAACCTCCTATGTTCCAGCTTGCACCCAATGCCCCTTGTCCTGTCATTGGACATCAGAGAGAAAAGCCTGGCTACTTCCTCCTGACACTCGCCCTTTACAAATTTATAAACATTGATGAGGTCACCCCTCAGACTCCTCCAATTTTTAAAAAAATCCTAGATCTAATTTGGAAACTTAGAAATCTAAGATAAGGATTTTGTGGATATTAACACATATGAAATCCACTGCTCCCTTGGAAAAAAGTAAGCATAGATTATTATTTTTTAATTGTCTGGAAAAAGCACATAGTTATTCTCAGCTATTTTATTCACTCCCTTGAGATAATTCTATGGATGGATGTTAGAGTCCAAAAGACTTGGGTTCATGCCAAGTTCATTCTCAGTACATGTGTCTGATAAATTGTTTAACAATTTAATGGCACGAGTTCAAGTGGTTTGCAGCAAAGCAGAGGTTCAGACATGAAATCTATGGTCTGCATCCCATCATCCCAGGGGACCAGTGGAAATGCAGTAAGAATAAAGCACCCAGTAAAACAAGGTGGACTCAAACACAGATCCATATTTCATGTAGTAGAATTAGAGGATGTTGCCAGCAAAACATACACAATCACAAGCTGATGGTTTATTTAACAGAAAACTGAGGATCAGAGTGCCTCTAGTGTCAGAAATTCACATCAGAGGAAGTGGGATATGAATGCATGTAAAGGAACAGGTAAGGCCGAGCAAGGGAAATTATTATTTGGTGTAAAAGGAAGGGGGGACAACAGCCCAGGTGCAACTGGGGATGGAAAGTTATGCTTGCAGATATGTGGCTGTTTGGAGAACTTATTCAGTCTGCTGGGACATAGAGCAATGTACAAGACTTCTTCTGGAGAGGATCTCTTTAGAGAGCATTGGATCTACTCCTCTACCCAAATGCTCACATAACCCCTGTTGGGGCAGGCTAAGGACAGGCTAAGGGGGATTGGACTAGATGATCTTTTGAGGTCTCTTCCAATCCCTAACGTTCTGTGATTCTGTAACGTTCTGTGACAGGGTGCTAGACTGACCGACTTCAGCCCCTCGTGTATGAAGGGTGACCCAAAGGTTCATGTGGATATGGAAAGCACCTCAAAGGTTATTCCAAAGCTCTCAGTGAGCTTGGTGTGTAGCCTGTCTCTGAGAGCTTGGGAGGAGGTGAGATAGTCCTTGAGCTGCTAATACCTTGTCGAGAATGGCAGATGTGGTGTTTGGAACAGTAACTCCAAGGGGGACAGATCTGAGGTGAAAGGGGAAGGGCATGAGATGCCTGGTATGTGCACCCACCATGGCATCATCTAGCATAGCCATGGTGCAGTGAGGCCTGGGGCTTCCCATGGGGCTCAGGGCAGGCCTTGGTGGCCAAGTCCCATCCCATCCCCAGACAGGAGCAGGGCAGCCAGGGGACACTGGGGGAGCCCCAGCCCTGATAATTGGCCACCTGCCTGGGGATAGGGATGGGGCTGGGCTGAGGCCAGGCCGGTATGTAAGGCCCATGGTGGGGCCTGGCTCAACAGGGCCCATAAGCAGGCAAGACAGGGCTGTGGGGAGCCTGGAGACCAGCCCTGCTGCGGTGTCGCTGCAGGGATTGATGGCCCCAGAGGGCTGACATAGGGTTCCTGGCCCTGGGCAGGGTAGGGGGAGCCCCAGGGAGGTGCACAGGATGGGGTGGTCATGCCCCCAGCGCCTGGCACAGCATGGCCCAGGAGACCTCTTCATTGGAGCACCTAAGTGACTCCTTTTCTTCTTCCCACATAATATCATGCTGCCACACAGGGAGAAGGCACAGTCTAGCCAAATTTTTGTTTCCTCTTTATTTGGCATGGAAGCAGATGGGTTGAACAAAATCTGGAGGGAAACCCAAAGTTCCTGATTGCTCTTCTCCCCAGGACTAGTGTCACCAGTGCTGATGTTCTAGGCATACTAGCACAAGTCAGAAGCCCATCTGTGCTTTCAGGCCCTTAAAAATCTCTCCAACAGTATTCATTTCTTGTGGGTTTCCCAATAAGATAAAATACCAAGGACAAGTCAAACAGCAAAGCATGAACTATTTTATTTCTCCCCGATTTCTATTACTAAAAGAGCATGAGAAGCACTTGAGGGCAGTTTGCAGAGTGCATCTACCATCCAATATGACAAGTAGGTTAATTGGAATGAAGGAAAATGTGACCCTTGACTACAACTGCCCCTTAAGGGTATTGAGTTTAATGTTGTTGTTATTGTGTTCTGCAGCATCGTGAGGCAAAACACAGTGACGAGCTCTTCTCAGCACAGGAGCTGCTCTTAACAAATGGAGCTGCACCGGGTGACTTGGATTAAATTTGACTAAATCTCGCCCCAAGAAATCTATCCCTAGAAAATCCTGTAGCACTCACAAATATTTTAAGAGTGACAATGCTGGGTGTCCAGCTCAGCGGAAAAGCACAGGGGCTGTAAGGGAGCACTACGATATGCATCTTGCAAGCAGGGGAATGTGTGGATCGCCTGCCATTTCTGTCGCTGGCTGTGCGTGCAAAGGAATCAGCTGTGTGACTTTATGTGAATGTTGAGGGGGAAAATAGTCTTGTTTTAACTTTTTCTTGAAAGAAGGAGAAGGCATTGCAAGAAAATGTGTGCAAATTAATGTTAAAGAATGGTGATTTTTAGTCTAATTCACTTGAATGTTCTGCTCTGTTGAATGCAGACAGTCTCTATGGAAATTCAGACAGTAAGAGTGGGAGCCACATGTATTCAAATTTGAGTTGACCTCATTACAGCGCACTGTTAAAAGCTGTTACTAACATGGCCAGAGCTTATTTTCATAAATTGGCCCTTCCATTTCTGTGGACTGTTCCATTGAATCAAGTTTTGAATCAATGGATTTTGAATCAAGAAAGAAATAAGTTGCACTCACAGGACTGGAGTTTCCTGCATGTCTAACTGGGAAGCATGTGGAGATGCCAGCAAGCACAGGGCAGATTTTGTCAGAGGAGGATGGTGGGCAGTGGAATCCCTCTGCTCTTGCCACAAGACTTGAGCAAGACCCACTTGGTCTTGTCATTGAGGTCTGATCTTATCTGTGTGTTGAAGACTACCAGGAGCCAGGTCCCAGTGGAAGGAGCCACTGCCTGGAGATGCCTTCTTGAGGCAAAGGGTCTGGGTAAAGGCATAGCTGCAGACAGAACAGCCTTGTGCAAGGAAATAGCATGAGGAAAAGCCCAAACTCTGGGAAATGCTAAGAAAGGCGGTGCTAGCAAGAGGAATAGAGAAAACCATGCTCTAAGGAGCTCCTGAGATCAGCTAGGCTGTGTGTATCAGACAGATCTGGAAGTGCTAGCAGGACTTTTTTCCAGGCAAAGGCTACTTTTAGTTGGAGGATGTGAATAGTAGTAGGATATAAAAATAAAGAAATAAGGTCTCAAGGGTAAGCCAGGGGCAAAGCTGAAAAATATGTTTGTAAATAGAAAGCAATCTACCTTACCTATGATTTTCTGTATTGTACATGCTATAGTAATACTGAAACTGGAAAAAAAAGATTGCTCACCTCTGTACAGGACTTACCAGGAAAAAAGGCAGAAAGGAATTCTTACTCAAATAGGCACGCCTGCAAAGAGCTGACAGTTGGACTTTAAAAGGGGAACATTATTCTTGTTCCCTCTCCTTGTCACAAAACAGAGTCGGCCCAAAACAAAAGTTTTTATACAACTATTTACATATTAACCGCATTATTTCATCTTATATGGATTCTGTTCCATAGGTGCAGTCGTACAGGTGTCACTGGCTTCACTAGGAGCAGGATTGGTATTCTGCCTTGGGCTATCTGAACAGTGAGCATTAAAGCCATAAGTGTTTCTTGGACTCAAATCTGTTCTCTGGCAGCAGAGAAAGGTTTCAAAAGTCTTCAAAAGGTGAATTATTAAATAAGATGAAAGTATTTTTCAGACTGTGGTAGAGGTTGACCTGTGACCTCATGAACAGTGATTTGAATACTTTGAATTATCTGAACATTTTTTACATCCTTCTTGGGTTTCTTTGGGAGTCACAAACCACTTTGCTGAAGGGTGCAATTGCAGGGGAATATTAGCAAAAGCACCAAGGGCACCTAGGCACTTACTGTCTCTTGAAATCTTACCAGAGGTGCCTGCCTTACATCAAAGCAGGCCTTAGGGAAACAGACCAGTGGTGCTTATTTTTGACACCTCCATGGAGAACAGTGAGTTTAAAAGCACAGTCTGATAGACTGTTCCTGTTGCTGGTATGGGTTACCGCTTCTGCCCTCCTGTATTTTTTGTTACTTCTTTACTCTCCCAGTTGCTGGTCACACTTAAGGCACAACATCTCAGCTCTGCTGGTGTGGCTTCGCTTGCTCACTCTCTAAGTCCATTTTGTTCAACGATCCCTTTTGGCTTTATCAAAAACAAAACAAAACAAAACCCATTTATAGTAGGAGGGGGCTTTTAAACCTGATGGTTAATGACACCATCAGACGAATGCTTAAAGCAATTTAGCAGCAATATCGGACAGTGACTGGAGTAAAATAATGGCTGAAATAATATCACTAGTTTGTCTGGGATCCCTTGCATTGTGTATACTACTAGTGAACTAGTTCTTGAACCAGTTTCTCCATTTGCCTTAGCATTAGCTCACAAATACATCTCTGGGAGCTTTCCTACCTCGCTGTTCGAAGAAGCACTTTTTTTTGGTTTGATATTTGCAGCATACAGAGTGACTGGAAAAAACCAGAACAAAATAAACTGACATTTTCTGGTGCATGAAGAAAGCAGGAAAGAAAGAAATGTTATTGTTCTTAGATAGACCTGAAAGTAATAGCGTTGTACAGATAGAGAAATATTTGGAAATGCATTAGCACTGTGATATTCCAGCTGGGACATGGAAATAACTTGTCTTGTTGGTGCTCGTTTTCAGACAACAGAAATGAAATCATGTCTCCAGCACGGAAAGGTCAGCCAACAGGATTTTGCTAAATTCATCAAACTGTGCTCCCCACTGAGTAGATATCACTGGTGTGCACTGAAGTAACATAGGGGCTGATGGTGTTTTCACCCAAACAGCATAATATAGCCAGAATAGAAGCTGAAAAAAACAGTGCATTGATCTTTTCATTTCCTGTGCACTGACAAGTAGGATTCCCTAGATGAAACTTAGCATATATCTTTCTTTCCGCCTCCATCTTTTATCTGGCAAAAAACACTTAATGGCTTTAGAAAGAAACCACTATCCCAGCCAGCATCACCTGGCAGTAACAAGAAGCAAGAGAGTTCTCCAAAACTTCAGTTCAACATTTTCAGTGAGCAATAAAATATAAGTCCAACCTCACTTTTCTCTTGAAGAAGAAAAAAATCATTTGGTGCAAAAGTGTGTAAGGAGATCCTCACACATTTTGAAACTGGTTCAAAGCTACAACCATAATTGTCACAGCATCCACAGATTAGATGACATTTACAACAGTTTTTAATTAAATTTACTTAATTTAGATATTTATCAGCCAGAATCCATTGGCACACTTTCTTCCAGCTTTTTTAAAGGTTAAATGGGCAATATGTGTAATGAGGTCTTTAAGGGAATACAAATTGTGTCAGCCTCGACTTATCCCAGAAGCCCGTACTGTGCTGGAGGATTTGTTGAGTGCTGGTGGAGGAGAAGGTGCCTCCTGCTCACTCTGCTGACACCAGAGTGCAGTGTCTGACCTTTACACTGGCTGCTCCTGCCCAGGTCGGAGACTGGTGTGTGATCACAGCACAGAGTTATTTGGCTCCAGGACAGTAATGTGTTCACAGCTCCAGCTTCTCATGAATGCCACTCGTACCGCTGCTTCCAGGGGTCTTGAAGATGCTGTGAGGTAGTGGCCGAGGAAAGTTTTGTTAAAGACTCCTTAGGAGGCACTGAGGTGGGACATGATCTTCTGAAGAGTGGCAGTAGCAGAAGAGTGGTGTAAACCCAGCTAAGGAGATCCTTTGCATCTCTGGAATAGCTGAAATGCCTTGCTGAGTTGGGTGCAGATGAAAGAGAGCAAGGGAAGCAATGTGCTCTTTTCATCCCTAAGCTGAACACTAATCCTCTTCTTCCTCTCCATCACGGGTGCACTCTGCATATGCACTTACTATGCCACTCAGCATGGCGCTACTGCACCTTTTAAAAAGTATATGGTGAAACGTTGTCTTGGAAAGAACATTATCACAAGCCAGCACAAAGCAGAATGAAATGCACTGCTCTGAAAAGGGCAATTACAGTGAAACTACATATGAGAGTTGCAGATGGACGCAATATGTAGTTGAATGACTAACAAGGAAACACAGTAGATGGCCTCCTAACAGCACATGGACCATATGGTATAGCAAAACTTGGGGAATCATTCTCATCAGCGTGGCAGTTTTATAAACGCCAAGGTAAAAAAACACATAAGCTCTTTTGAAAATCCCACTGAGTGTCTCATCCCAAGCTGACAGATTTGTTCAAAGCTAGCCTTATGGGTTCAGCTATTACAGCGCTGAATATGGTGAGAATAAGACAGGACAGAACAGAAGACTCCAGTGAAAGTCCACACAAGGTGGTAGCACTCTGCTAAATTCAGCATTACCGAATACACTAAATCCGACATCACTGATTATATGTTGGTCAAGTTTTCACATTAGTTTTTACTTCTTCACACAATTTGGTGATAATAAATTGTATATTATAACACAGAATACTTAATTACCCTACATGCTAGAAATAACCAACCCTGAGGTTTTCTGCCCAATAATGACTTGCAATTGTGCAGGAATGGCCTTCACTACAGATAACTCGCATGTGTTTAAAATGTACCAAATAATCAGATAATCTGTGCTGTCAGATACTGGGGAAGATGGAACTGACCAAGGTGGGATTAGTGGCAAAGAATGACTGGGGAAAGGTGGCTCAGGGGTGAACTGCCTTTTGCATTATCCATCCACACAGAAAATCAGCGTCATTATCATTATTATTACACTGAGATTCTCAGAACTGGTGGTTGATCCGGATCCTCCATCACAGAATATCCAAAGGGATGCCTGGTTGCCAGCCTGATCTAGATGTCTCTACTTGGGCATTCAAGCTAATTACTTTTGGTGCTGACCATATGTCTGCCACAGCTTTTAAGTGTTGCTGTCTTACGCAGAGCTCTCCGATTGTATTGGTAGCTTTTTGTCAAGAGCTCTGGCTAAAAGATAAAAACTGTATCCTTGTGATGTTACCAGCAATGGTACCAGGCATTTAGGCTTTGCTCAGTTTGTCACTTGTCTTTGACAGCGTCAAAACCACTGCTCTGCAGTCTGAGGTCCTGAGCCCATTGTGCTTGTCTTATTTGATCCTGATTATCTTAAACAGTCTGACAAGACACCAGGAAATGGAAACATGACATTTAGTACTCTGCAGAATGAAGGATTTTATGTTCTAGCATATTTTTGGCAAAATACCGTTAGAGAGTCACATTTAAGGATATAGCAGACAGCTCTTAAGCAATATGCTAACTTATTTCTTTCTGTCCAAACCGTAAGCTATATGACAGCTGCCTTTCTAATGAGAAAAATGCAGTAATCGTTACTTGCATGTAGTGGTTGGCAACAGTTGTTCGAATTTCTGGTGAACATAACTCTCTGATCTGTTTTTCTTGTGGTAGTTTACATACAGTTTCTAAAGTTTGCATTGTTAGTCATACCTATATTTAGAACTTTCATTAGTGATGACTCAAGACAGGCAGAAAACAAAAAAGAGAAAAGATATGACTGTAAAACTCAGTACTGGTGAGAAAAAATTGGTATCCTGAATTTCACTCTGTAGCAGTGTGCATCTTGAATTCAAATTGGAATCAATTTAGGCAGTCAAAAATGTTTTTAAAATAATTGACAGCGCAGAGAAACTAATTTATAGGCTGATTTTTATACACTGATTTTTGCTTTAATTGCTGTAAGTGCTTTCTTTCCCTGATTAAAAAAGGAGCTGGGGTAGCTTAAGGCAAATGTATTCAGTTATTTACTTCAAGTAAAGAGCTCTGATTTCATTTGCCAGGTAGAAGGGGCAGGTGGGATGTTGGTTCGACTTTTAGTCAGAGAAGGGCCAGTAAGTCCGGTTTTGTTGAATTGTTTTGGGCTTTTTTAGAACATACAGCATGCATACAGAAAAAGTGTATTCTTCTCCTGGGTTTTCCTGAAAGCTCCTGACAGTGGCCTTTGTACGTTGGCGCAGGAAGAGTAGGAAGCTTCATGCCAACTGAAGCCTTTGCCATTGTGGTCCCAAACAGCACAGCAATGTTCAATTTGAAGGACCCAATGTGTATGGATTTCTATGGTGATGGTGATGAAACTGTAGGCAACATGGCACGGCCAGGCTTGGTTGGCTTGAGCCCTAGTTCATTGGGTGAAATGAGGTACCCCTTCCAGAAAGATGCTTGTGCTCATTTTTGACTAGAACAGCACCCCTGGTCCTCCAGCGTGATGGTCTCCTTGAGGTCCCACTGGCCGTCCTGTCACGAGCTGAGACCCAGCACAAATAAACAAAACACAGGCACCTTAAGAAAAGGTTACAAAGCTCTCTTACAGTCTCACAGTCTTTATATGTTTTCTTCATCTGTGTCTGAGGAGCAACACAGATAAATTGTGTTAGTATGTGGATTAGGTAAGACATTGGCCTAATTCTGCCTTTGTCTTTATTCCAGTACTGCCCCTTGACTTACTCTGTGAAGGTGAAAATGCCAAGTTTCAGATAATTTCCTAGAAAAGGAGTTCCCCAACTTCTGCATTATTTTGAGGGTGAGATGCAGCCCAGAATTAATTCAGTCAGTTAGATACCACAAGGTCACTCCTAGACATATTTCACAAGAAAAGATTAATTTATAGTTGGTGTAAATTAGTGCAGCTTCAGTGAAGTCAATTGAATTACTCTTGCTCAGTTCAGGTCTTGTAGTCAGATTGCCTCTGGAATACGAAGTATATCTTGTCTACTATCAGCGGAGAAGCTAATTTAATCTTTCTAGGTGATAAAGAAGAGGGGCCAAGCCTTCCTTTTAAAGGGTAAGTAAAATGAATATGCATTTTAGAGGAACACTGAGGAACATTTAAATGGTAAAAAAAAATCCTGCAGAAAATGTCACTTACTGATACAAGGATAAAGTGTATCTACTCAGAGAGTGGATACCCCAGGAGCAAATAAGAGGGGATGAAGGTGGTAGGGCAGCAATATCTGGCACTGGGCTGAACTCACAGAGAAGAGATGCAACAGGGGCCACTGAATCCTACTCTCTAGACAGAGAACTTTCAAGAGCGGGGAGGGGGAGCTCAGCCGATCACTGACATGATCGCTAATATTCTGGTGCATAATGGTGCAAGACCCAGTTGCCTTTTTTTGACCCAGGGAAGTATTTTTAGAAGGACATGCTTGCAGTCTCATCGGTGATTCGTTCAGTTTTCAACTGCTCTTCTCATAGCTGAGGACACCAAGTGGATTTGCAAAAGCTCACAGCTTTTTTTGGGTGAGGTGTTTGAAAATTAGCCTCTGCAGATAAATTCCTTTACTGAAATATTTCTGTACTGAAATATTCTGTATTTGATATCTGTATCAAAACACCTGGAGATAGGTGCAGACATTATCCATCTCTCCATCAACAAATTCAGCATTAAAGGGGGACCAAAAGGCTACATATGTGTGTGCACACAAACACATGCGTGTGTATAGCTGGAAAATCCCAGCTTTGGGAGCATTTTGCTACTCTAATAGAAGAATGATCATTCTGGGCCACATGAGTGTACTTTACTGAATACTTTCCTGATCAGCTCAGTTTTCCTGCATGTTAGACTTTAGTGTAACATCACAGTTACTCACCAAGTGCTCTTTGGGAGGGCTGTGTGAGACAGAAACACAGAAGGAAAATATTTCCCCTTGCATTAAAAATAACAATGTTGTCTGGAGATTATGAATGACTTCTGACTTTTTTGTGTTTATTTCCCTAAGACAGAGGAGTGAAAAGTGAAATACCCTCTCTTTATAGTTTAGTACGTAGCTTCAGGGGGGAAAAGGAGCATTTGCCTATATTTTGAAAAGGCTTTAAGACTACTACGCTATGCTGCCTTTGCCAGGAAAGCATACACAAAATAAAAAAGCAAAAAGAAGATGCTAGGAATTACTTCCCAACATCTAGCCCATCTGCAGGAAACACAGAGTGGGCCGAGGTGGTGCTCTGTTTTCCTCATGAAGAAAAATCTTTTGTGAAACAGATCCAAATGCCTGTGTTTTCATATGATACATCGCTATTTAACAAGGGAAGAGTCTCGTGAAATCTGCCCCCAAAGAAATAATTCTGAGCAAGAATTTAGTGCAAATATCAAAGCTGCTTCAGAATGCTTATGGTCAGAAGTATTTATTTCTTGTGATGCCACTGTAGGGCACCACCAATGTTGATGAATTTCAGATTTTGATTTTGAGATCCAAGCACTGACTAATAAAATAGATAACAGCTGTCCGTGCGAGTATGCAGACTACCATTGCCATTCATTTGTTTCTTCAAGGTGGAAGCATTTTCCTAGTCAGGTTCAAAAGTCTCTTTAAAAAACAGTTCTACAGAGGGAAAGAAATACTTTTATGCTGATATTCTGGGGTTTCTGCCATCAAAATGACAACTAGCTCCAATCTGCTCTGTTTATTGGCAGAAGAGCAAGGTTTCTAACTGCCCGCCTGGACACGGAGGAAGCTGGTGGCAGTGGGAGGCTGCCTGGGTCACCCCTGGGGTCAGTGGCACCTGTGACAGCTGTAAAATATACTTTTGCCCCAGGGCCAAGGCAGAAATTCAAATTCTCAGCTCATCTTTTCTAGCAACTTCTCTGATTCCTGCCCTTGTATTTCTGTTTTATGCTGTTTCCGTGCAAGGTAGGATTCGACAACCTGGAAAGATGTTGCTATCAAAATGCAATATCCCTTTTTCAGCAAAGGTACTGGGTCAAGGTCTTTTGTGCAGCCAGTGCTGACTGGCTGTGTTTTTTCACAGTCATTAAGGAGAGCCTTCAATAAAAGGATCTTCTGCTGAGCCACTTCTCATTTAGTGATTTTTCTAAAAAAGTTTCTTCATATTTACCTCTATTTCCAAGTCACATCATCTGGTTTAGTCACACCCCATGAGCCAAAATATCACTTGCACTGCTCTGCTAAAAACATAAGAGGGTGAAAAACCAAACCTACCCTCTGCTGAGAGCATCTGAGTATATCCTTCTTAATAACAGTGAGAAGACCCCCCATCAAAGGAAACTGTGCAAAATACCAGCAGGGCTACCCCTGCTAGACTTACAGAGTCTGTAAGTCTCTGCCTCACCTCAGGGGACACAGGACCAGGATACCAAGAATGAATTTAAAAGCCAGAAGACTAAAATGCCCATTAGAAGAAAAATGGCACAAAAATAGTCTCCCAAGAGACAGAAAAACACATCACACCCCAAGAGACATTAAATGTTCAAAGAGTCTGTGTCAACCTGCATGGGCTCCTGAGTGTGCCCAGTGTTGCCTGCTCCTCCTGAGGATGTTTCTAGGACTGCATCTCTCCTCTCCTCTCCCTCTCCCTCTCCCTCTCCCTCTCCTCAAGAAATTAAAATCTGACTTTGCTACAGAGTTAAAGCACAGGATGCCTTGGCATGACCACTGCCCCTGGTGTGCAGCCTTCACTTGCAGTGCTGCACTGGGGCCAGGCAGGGCAGTGGGGTGGAGTGGGAGGGCCAGGAGGGGTGGCAGCGGTCAGGGCCACCTCATAGAGCTGTGCCATGGGTAAGCTGCCTCAGCAGACAGGTGGTCCCCAGGAGTGCCTCTGCAATGTGATCCACCCCGTGACGTGACCCAGTGTGGAAAGGTGAGCTGACTCTCTCCTGCCATCACAAATGTGATTTAGTAGCAAAACACGACAGGGAGGAGCTAGAGTTATGCACCACGGTCATGAAAACACATTCAGACTTCATCCTCCTTTTCCCAGCCTGATTCCAGTACATCCTCTGAACTGGAAAGTTGTGGGGTGGGAGACCCAGAAACAGTGCCACTGGGCACCATTACAGTAGCTCTACAGCTGCTTTCCATTAACCACATCAGATATAAGTTGGCAAACATGGGGATGAGAAATTGGGACTTCTACATTAGCCTGCTCCAACACACCACTACCCTGTGTTGGAATTAGCCTTTCTCTTTAAAGTCCTTCCAGGCTCTGCTGGGGCAGAAGGCAAGCCCCTGTACTGGAGCTTGCAGCTCCTGGGGTGATTTTTGGCATGTACCACATCCCAGAGATGAGGTTTGTGGGCAACTCCCTTAAAAATCCTCTGTTCTTTAACACAACAGATCTGAGATTTCAAACCACAAAAAATAAGGGTCTGCTGTCACTGCTCATGCATGGTGCAATTAGGATGGTGTTCCTCGCTTGCACGCTGAGACAGGGTGCCCTTCTGTGAGTGCCCAATCTTTACTCAGTGCCTGGTACAGCTGAATCAAACTGCAATCACGTCTTCCCACTGCGTCTCCACAGGTTGGTAGCCACAGACCTTGATTTCTAATGCAATGAGGCATTTCTAATTAGGGTAAGTTTCTTCTCTTTAGCTTAATAAATATACACTCCATCCGCAAATGGGACTGAAAGAAGTAAAATTCAAGGAGGGAGAGGGGAAATCCCCAAACTGGATTTTAGTACTTTTAGTTAAAAAACAAACAAACCAACAGAAAGATAATATAAACCACAGGTAACTAAAAATTGCAAAGTAAATTATTTTGAAAGGTATTCATTTCTTATGGACTTGAACTCCCTTTAGTAAGCCAAGAGGATAATATCTCCCATTTTTTCCAAACTTCTATCCATTTGGCATGTGTCACCGCAGATCCAGGAACGGGCTAATTAAAATTGTTTTGTTGCTAATGATAGTGCATCTTCTTCCACTAAAGACTTCAAACTACAGCCTTCCTCTTGATCTGCTGTGAGATTTTTTAATCTCTAAATTAGAAGAAAAGCGTATGCCCTTTTAATGCCTATAAGAATTTGAGCTCGTTAATGCAGAAAAAAAAGGAAAGTAGGATTTCTATTATAGCTGTTCTTTAATTATGGAACAGCATGTGCAAGAAGACTCTTTACTCATAACTGTGTCCTCAATTCTATTACACATTTTAGCGGTGAATGCATGTAATAGAAAAACAGCAATAGACTGTGGAAATCGTCCAGAGCCCTGCTCTCCTAGGGAAAAGATGCCAATGGTATTTTTGTACTGCTACTCCTCGGCAGCCTCTTTGCACTTTCCTCCGGGTTACATGCACAGCGTGACTCACTGCCTGATGGTTTCATTGAAACAGAAAAATATAGACACAGTAATGATTGCATTCAATCATAAACTGCAATCAATACAGCAGAGTTTAAACGTTCTGTGCCCTAGCAAGACACTACAGGGTACCCCCCCAGCCCACCCCAACTTGTCCCCTGAAGAAATGATTTTTCATTTCTAAAGGATAACAGTTGTTCCAAGCGATCTAACATATGTAGTTGAGTCTCTCAGAATGAAATATGTAGGTCAGAGCAGGAGGCATTCATTGTTTTCTTTGATGTACCTTCATGTCAGTCCTTCTTTGGAGGGAAAAGCCACTTCACAACGGTTACTGACTGCCTCGCGGGAGTCTCACTGGAGGGACCTTACAGTAGCCCTCCTACCCCCCCCCAAAGTTCATCTAAGGGCATCAAGTGGGCAGGGATATTTGTGTTCAAACCACAGGCTCCATGGACTTGTATTTATGGACAGCAGGATATAAATCTCAACCTAGTCCTCAAGCAAAGACAATTATCCCAGTGAAATCTTTCTATGTATACATTGTAACGCCATCACAGAAACTGGCAAACTCAGAGGGTCTGATGAGAAACAGCTCCCAGGAGACCCAAGTGAGACTGAAAGTGGGATGGGGTGGGGGAAGGACGAGGGGAAGGTAGCCAGGTCAGGATGTGGGGAGACTTTCCAGGAAAAATAATAAACATTACTTTTGGCCTTTAAAGACACCATGTGTCTCTGTGCCGGTCACAGTTCCCTGAGGAAATATCCCCTCATCAATGCCAGCAAAAAAATCTGGTTTAGTGTTAAGTATTACTTGCTCTTTTGCAGTATCTTCAAGGGAGAGGTCTCCAAAGGAATCAATTCTGCCTCACAATTCTGATGCTTTAAAAAAAAACACCAGTGTGGTATCCACTTCCCATCATAGGTTGGGAGACATCCCAGAACACCCCTCAGAAAACTCAAATTCCACCACTTTCTTAATAACCACCCCGCACTAAGACTTAACATAAAAAAAATGGTTTTTCCCTTTTCTTTTTAGCAGTGGTAACTGCCCAAAGATGAAAAATAACTCCCAGAAGGCCAGTACAAAATGAAATCATACCAACAAATCCTAAATAAAGTTTTCAGTTCCAACATGTCCCCTGCTACTCTTGGGATTGTGTGGTAAGTGACAGCTGAATAAATCAAAACCCTGGAGTTCCATCATAACCATCAGGTTAAAAGTGTTATTATCTCATTTTAGCTAAAAGTTCTGATTCATACAATTTTCTTCGCTTGAATCTGGGAGATCTTGGATTGTATGCCACTCACACTAGAGCTGGAAAAGAGCTAGTGTAACTTTCTGAAAAACAGCCTCCTTTTTTTTTTCTTTTTTTTTGGTCATAAATCAGTGTTCCCAGTTTCATTCGGCTGCCTGTCTCCCTTTCTTCCTCTCCCCCCATTTCCTCCTCCCACTCGTTAGTCTGTTCAGCACCTTTGGTGAGTCACACAGAGCAGGCTGACAAGCAAAGTCAAGTTCGACTTCATAGAAAGTTCCTGCAGAGCCCTTCTGCTGTGCGGTTTGCTGAGCGTCGCTGCAGCTCCTTCTCCCTCCTCCAAACCCTGGTTGGGATGGACCTTCATTTCTGAGGATGTGCATTTGGGACCACGAGTCCACAGCCACACCTGGAAGTCTGAGTTGTAGGCATTTCTGTCAGTCAGACAGCTCGCACAGGAGACTGTAGGCAAAAATCTGGAATATACACCCTTGTAAACAGGCTGCAAGCCTGAACCTTGAATTATGTCATGCTGATATAAGCCTGAGGGAAGGAAGGAATAATCCCAGTATTGGTTAACTCTGCCTCCTGTCTTTCCCCACCACTGAATATGTCACCCTTAAACTTCTGAAAGGGATATTGCCTTCTCACATCAAGTGTCAGCACAGGCCACGATATTTAGGTCACAAGAGCTTACTGTACAACAACTCCTGAGGCAAGGACCAAGAGCTGCATTCTCTGACTCCATTTCAGCCAGATCTGTCTAACTCTAAACACACAGTGATGCTCGAAAAAACCCTAAATGTTATTCTGATCAATGCGCTAACAGGGACAAGGTTCATGGCAGTTTTAGTAGTCAAATAGCACTTTCCTGAACCAGATTTTAGTGCATGATGCAGATTCTTTACTTTAATTATCTGTATGAGATTTTTGTGATGTCTCATCAATAGTTGCCTGGCCCCAGGAGAGGCACCCAGACTGCCCAGTTTAGTGACAAGATACCCAATTCTGCCAGTGGGTAGGGTAACTGGTGCAGAAGGGCATGGCAGAAATCTTCTCTGTGGAGGACAGAGCTGCCAGGACACTGGTGATGGCCTAGAGACCTCCCCTCTGCAGCTTGTGGGCATGATTCCTGACCGATAACCAGACTCCTTGGCCTTGTAGGATGCAGACTATACAGTCCCCTCTTACCTGAAAGGCACTGACAAGCATTGATGTTGTCATGTGCCTCTGAGCTGTGCAGTGGTGACTCTGCTCATAAGGAACTTAGGGCTTTATGGCTTTTCCAGCCTGAGGAGCTGGCGAGGTGAGCTGAGCCAGGGGCTGGGCTTTGCAGGCACAGCCACTCTCGCTCAGTGAGCATCTTCTAGAAGCTAGGGCGGTGCAGTGGCTCCTGAGCTGGGATGTTCTTGCTCTTTGCACCCTTCATGCTTTCATCATGCAACAGTTGCTGGGGAAAATCAGAAACAGAACTTGGGAGCGGGCCCAGGACCTTTCTTCAGCCCCCTTCTAATGCAGCAGCCACTACACAACACTTACCCACCACTGTATTTTCGTATTGTGTTTGCTCCATTTCCTCTTTAGCCTGGTGGTAAGTCCGAGGAGCTGGAACTGGTGGGTTCAAACCTTTATCCTGGGGAAGATCTATGACCTGGTGTTTTCCCTGGATGTTTATACAGAGTCACTCACTGCTGCAGCTCTTCATGATGAACTCTGTGCCATGGGCTCAGGTGCCAATTGGACACCCTTGGGTACCAGGTGCTACCCTATCTACAGCAACAGAGCTTGGTCACAGCCGCAGGTGCTTAGAGAGATCCTAGGCTGGATAGGAGATGCCTGCAAGGATTTGAGGGCTTTCTGAACAGGTGCCTGAATGGTGCCACTGTACCAACACAGATGGTAAGGATGTGGTCTGGATCTTGCCATTAGTGCTGAGGCCTTAA